>NC_090930.1:764744555-765047586 GCF_040938575.1 Ambystoma mexicanum | reverse complement strand
ACGCTCACTTTCACAGTCAATGCAAAAAGGGGTACTGCAACTCGGTCTGGCGCTATTAGCAAAGGATCCCGAGTTGTGGTAAGGCAGTAAGTCCTCATTTTGTCAAGAGTTCATAGGACTCTATGGGAATTTTCGGCGCAATTACCACCAGCAGTAATCATGCAGTGTTAATAGCACTGAAAATGGGCACAAAGTGGCAAGATTTACCTTCAGCTCAAAGCTGGAGTTATATCTGCTACTTTTCTGCCAAACTCGGGATTGGGCGGAGAGATAATGTAGAAGTAATATTATTGCCGCTGCATTTCGTCCGCTCCTCCCAACCCCTAATGAGGCCCATGGTCACTTCTAAGTATTGCTCAGTGTTATTTATAGGTGTGGAGATGTAAAAATTAAAAGAATGAAGTTGAATTATTTTCCTAAAAGAAATCATTTGGAAATTCCTCATGAAATGACTTTCAAAAATTCCAATCGCACCGATTAGGTCAGAATTCATCCTTACTTCACAGACGATATTTAGTCTATGGATGAAATTATCATTATATTGTAAGATCATGAAAGATGGCTCAAATATTCTCTTTGCTGACATCTATTGGATTCATAAAACAGTAGCTCTCTCCCAGTGATATCTTTTATGGAACAGTGTGAAGCAGTAATACAGGATCTCCACTTAATAAAGGAGAAAGCAGTTTGACGTCCAACGATGTTAAAAGTAGTTCGTAGGAGTATGATTGGGCCAACACAAATTTTTGAATATCGTAATATACTGTGTCGGAGGAATATATATTGAATTCCCTTTTCGGTATACCAGGTGTAAACATTTGTATATGAGATTTTGTTTTCATGTATTTGTTACATTTGAAATGATGGGTCCAAGATGTAACTTGCAAAAGGATGAGTGCTTTTGTCGTCTTTCTTAATCCACAGGTAAGTTGGAGAAGCTGGTGCATCTCACATTCCACTGTAGAGATACAGAATGTATTGTTTTAATAGTTTTGTACATTACACAGATTTTATTGCACCCAAGGCCATTAGGAGTAGCTTTATGCCTGACTTCCACTGGTTAAAGCTTTAATCAAATGTATACTGAAATAACGTACTTTGTTAGGTGATAAACTGTACGTTTAATTATATTTATGTTATGATTTTCGTAATGCCTCGATACCGCCATTGAAGTTCTATGAATTGATGGACAGTGATTGATTGCAGTGAAGGTTTTCATTTTAATATTTAATTTTTATGACATGGTGTATAGTAGATTATTTGATTGTATTAATACATTTTTCTTCATCTTTGAGGAAAGCCAGAATTATAACTCATATTTTTTTTAAATGTTTAATTATTGAATGGGATCATAATAAGCAAATGAAGAGGAATAGACATCAGAGGAGGACAGGAGGGCAGTCTACAGATGCAGCATTAAAATGACAAAGTAACAAGTTGCATTGTTTCTATTATACAAGAACACGTGTATTTACCTACCAACCTCACCCCACCAATAGTAGAAATACTTGAACAGGTCGTGGACATGTCAAGTGTAGTGATAGTTCAACTACCACCACCAGTATCTCCACTACCAATAGAAGTAATAGTACTGTTAATGCTAGTGGTAGTACACCTAGTAACAATATAATTCCTACAAATACTGTTGGTATTTGTACCTCGGGTACTATTTATATTGTTTAACAAAGGTAGCGGGCGCCCCTCTCTCGCAAGAACAGACATGATAACCTGTTCAGTGGTTATTAACCACTTGAGAGTTCGCAGCCACTGCTTTTACCCACTGTGCCTTTCACAGATGAAAAATAACCATTTGCATATCAGTCTTTGTCCTGCCCAGGGGCAGTCCAGCACCGAAATACAATGGCAATTCCAATCTGAACGAGAGTACAACCAGCAACCCCATACACGTGTTTCACCCTTGTTGGGGATCATCAGTGAGGTGAAGCTGATGCCTCTCTAAGCACAGTGAGAGGGAGACCACGTCTGGTTGCCCCCAGGAGACCTAGGGTTATCAATCCCAGGTTCCTTAAAAAATAGTTTAACAAAGGTAGCGGGCGCCCCTCTCTCGCAAGAACAGACATGATAACCTGTTCAGTGGTTATTAACCACTTGAGAGTTCGCAGCCACTGCTTTTACCCACTGTGCCTTTCACAGATGGGAAATATCCATTTGCATATCAGTCTTTGTCCTGCCCAGGGGCAGTCCAGCACCGAAATACAATGGCAATTCCAATCTGAACGAGAGTACCACCAGCAACCCCATACACGTGTTTCACCCTTGTTGGGGATCATCAGTGAGGTGAAGCTGATGCCTACTATTTATATTGGCAGGCTGTGATTAATATGTATTGCTGTAAAGTGGAATACAATGCAACCATTTATTTTTGCTTTATCACTATAATGAATCTTCACCCAGCTCTTCCTCCCTTCCTATAATTCCACTTGCTCTTTAAGGTCTTAAAAACAGCTCATACAATGTATTTGTATCAAGATAAATGCTTGCAAAAATGTTATAAACAGTTAGATGAGGGCATTGTTTCCCTCTGCAATGTAGACAAAAGATACAATATTAACAAATAGGTGCAACTTAAAAAAATATATTTTTAGTCCCCTTTAACAGTTTCTGTATCAACTGGCATAGCGTCTTGCTGACAGTAAAGTTGGAATATCGAAGTTAACATACTGCAGTGTATAGTTTTTCAACATAATTCCGGTCCTCCGGGGCTGCCTTTGAAAAAGTCAGCATAAATACTGGAATTCGAGCATTCCAGCGGGTTGAGTCGATAAAGTTAAGTTTTAGCCCATGCCATTGCATACAGAGCAGCAGTTACAGAACCGCTGAAGTAAAGGTGTGTATGATGTGGCTTATTAAATGTAAGGTTCACAGGTTAGGCTCTGATGCTCTTTATGCAGCTGCCCATTAAAAACAGAGCATTCCTGGGATCTCTAGAAAAAAAAATCACTTAAGCAAGAACACACCCTAGATCAGTTTGGTGGGTTCTTGAAGTGAATACCTTTGAGATATAGAAAACGCTACAGGCTACAAAAAGTGTAACAGAGCTTAAAGTATAATACGCCTGGCCCCAATCATCGCAATATGGTTGAATTCATTCAGAAATAGACGGCATTCTAAATCTATAGCTGGGCTGGAAAAACAGATCTGATTCTTGTTAAAAATGCAAGGGGTGTGTGTAATGTGACAAGTGTGCATATGCACAGCATATAAAGACCCTTAGTAAAATGTGCACACTATGATGCTGATAAATGTCAAAAATGGGAGTAATGAAGGAAATAATGGAATAAACATTAGGGGGGGGGGTAAAAGAGACTGCAGAGAGATCTTCTGAAATTTGAGATTTGTCCTTTCACTGATCATGAGAAATCCACCTTAATGTCAGTCAGAGTAGCTGCTACTGGGTCTGCTAATAACTACAATGAAATAAATACAAATTTGGGGAAGGCCACTAGAACACAAAACACAGACTTGAAATGTTGTGGGGGAGGAGAACATTTTGTGGGTGCCAGAAAAATTGTTGGCAGGTTGATTGGCTGTGTGATACAACACACCACACATTTGATCACACTGAGCAGCAGGACCAAGGAGGAGTTTAAGATGCGAGACAACATTTGAGGGCTGGGCTGAGAAGATGTTGGAGGCTGTGGACATTAGCGACAGGTTTATTGGCTGTATGACGTATCTGCCTGCATGCTGGAGCACACTGAGCAGTAGGTTGAAGGGGGAATTTGCAGAGAGTCTTTTTGAAGGGGCTCACTCATGCACAGAACAATCAGTCGAATTGTTTAGGGGAAGAGAACATTTTGGGGGTACCAGAAAAAAGGTTTAAGCGGTAAGCATTTGTGTCAGGGTGACTGGCTTGGTGACAAGGCACACCACTTGGTTGAGAACACTGAGCAGAAGCCAGAGGAGGAATTTGTGCTAGAACAGCTTGTGTGAGAGTGTATTCACACACAAAACAATCAGTTGAACTGTGTTGATGGAAGGGAAAAATGATCGGAGGTGAAGATGTGGTGATCGCATGAGATGGGCATGCAGCACTACCTCGTTTCAAAAAGGGGCTGCTAGTGTAGCTTATGTTTACCACCAATTAAGATGTCCTCTGAGCCAGCAGCCAAACATGTGAATGACAGAGGAATTGGGGAATAGACATTTTTGACAGTTCACTGTTTCTGCAATTGCTGGGGATGCATGGGTTTTGAGTAGTAGAGCAGAACAATGTCAGTCAATAACCACAAGTTAAACATACACCACTGCTAATACAAGTTCTCCAAAAATTAAATTTCCAGTGGGGGTGACAACAAGTCCATTCAATGTCATCTCTGGCCTAGCTGTTTCTGCACATTCAGTGCGACCATCTCAAACCCCATGTTCCATGAGATCAGTCTCTGGCTCAAGTGGGGATGTAACTCATTATCCCTTGTTGTAGGGGACAAGCGTGCATATCTAAGTTTTGAAGGGGTCTGTTGTGGAACTAGGTGCAGTGACTGCCACCGAATCTGTGTCAGAAGGATCAGGTTTTCATGAGGCAGGATTGGATTTGCAGCTCACAGGAGTAGATCAGGGGTGGTATATCCATGCTGAATTGGCCATGTTAGAAGAGCATGGAGTTTTCAGATTAGCACTTTCACTGAATTTCCCACCCCGTCCAATCATTAAGCCTGTGCTTGTGATGATGTTCATCAAGATGACAGTGATCATAATGATGACCAGAACACTGATTGCACCCCAACCTCTCATAAAAGGACGCTGAGAGGTTTTTACTACTAAACACTGATATTTAGCCCAACCCTGGCAGTAGTACAGTGGCCATTGCCCAGAGGGAGTTTAGTAGAAACAAGCATATGGCACCTGCTACCATAATAACCCATACATGGGCTCAGAGTGTAAAAATACCACCACAAAGCACTAATTCTGTCTCCATTCTCTTTTCAAAACTGCAAGGATCCCAATGAGATAGTGATCTATGCCAATCAATGACTTTACCTACCTGGTCATCATAGCAACCAATTTCTGCACCTGTTCGCCATGTGGAGTGCCACGTTCCCTCTTTGTCTGCCTCTGCCCAAGAGCCACCGAAACCTACTACAAGTAAACAGCACACATTTAGGTCTACATGGAATTTCTTTATACAGGATCAAGACCAGCATCGTGCCACCGGCAGTCTGTGCAGAAAAGATTTGTCCCATGGGAAAGCAGGGACTAATTTAGGTGCATCATCTTTGCTGGGCATACTAACCAACATAATGCACAAGAATGGGACCAACATATATTACATCATGTCCCAAGTTGCCAACAAAACACTCAGCAGCATGCTAGCACTTCTCTGTGTGATGATGCCAGAAATGGGAGGTTTGTCAGTCCTGCAGCAAAGTCGTGTGTCTGCCAGTGTCATCAGCAGAATCCAAACACAAAGTAGCAGTAGGGGAATAAATGATATGTGCCAGCCCAGTCTCAGTGAGTTATTTGAGTGCTGTTAGAAATAGCATTGCAACTATCCATGTGTACAACTGCTCAATGCTACATTGATGATAATGCTGGTCATAAACCTTCGGCTATGCATCTTTGTGGAAAACAAATGCTCCATATGTCAATTCAAGCACTGGTGCCTCATTGCCAGACTTACTTTTCATGTAAGGCTGTACCTTCTTTGTATGATGCTTTTGTTTATGTGGTGAGAATGGCCTTAGAATGGTCACATGGTCCACAGTCCACTTCACTAAGGATAGGTAGACTATCTGACAAAGTACTGATTTCATGGCTGTAACAGCACATTTGGTCAACTTGATCTCTAGTGGTGAGCAAGAAAAGTGATCCGAGCACTTAGATTCTGTCCACCAACATGCCACTTTGCGTATGCAAAGTTTTGATGGTTGGAACCAGCTGGGATATTGATCTTGGATATAGGGGAACAGGTGGTGGCAGAGTGGCTAACTACCCATCAATTATCATAGGGCATTCTGGCAACAGACAATAGGCCACATTCCAATTGTGGCGTTCTGGAAATAAGGGTGCTAGTCGCACCGTACCGGCACCCTTTCTGGACCACCACACTCTAACTTTGCCTTCCTGGGCCGTTGCACCCAGCAGGTCTGACCTGCCAGACGCAACGGCCCCGTAGGTGGAGTTGTCCTGGGAGCACCAGCACTGCTAGCAATGGAGCCAGTGCTTATGTGTCCCCATTCCCATGGAGTCCCTCCTAGGGCCTCATTACGAGGACGGCGGTAAGGGGTTAACGGCGCCGGTAAAGGTGCCGGAGCTGTTAACTCCTTACCACCCCATTACGATGCCCATTGTTAGCATGCTCCCCAGTCCCATTGAGCCCTATCGGGGCTCAAATGGGAATGGGGATGGACCGGGTCTGAGTTCCCTGAATGGGGAAATACCGGGCCCTCCAAGGTCGGAATTGCCCGGTATTTCCCCATTCAGGGAACCCAGACACGGACACGGGTTTGGGGGTAGCCATGCCCTCATTAAGGGTATGGCTACCTCCAACTTCGTAATGAGGCCCCTCGAGTCCGCAGACTTTCACGGACGCACCAGCGCCGTTATTTACAGTGCCAGTGCCTCCACGTTCTCCATTCCCATTGAGCCCTATAGGACTCAATGGGAATGGGGAATACCATTTTTCTGGTGCCTGACTCCCCAGACCATCATTGTCAGAATCCCCTGCTGTTACCGGCGGCAGCCTGCTGGTTTACCGGCACAGCTACTGATGGACTCGTAATGAGGCCCAAGTCTGTTAACCTAGGAAGATTCTCCCAAAGATCCTTCACATCACCCACCCAAATTCTACAAACCAGGTTCCCAGCTAGCGCCTTCTGTACATAGAACAGCTCCCTCCTTTGTGTGTCTACTAGTGGGTTAAATTGCTGTTCTAGTGGTCGTACTGTTGAATTTCAATGTGTAGGTCGATCCACGACTTCCTCCCTCAATAGTTTTCCAGATCCCACTGTTTTGCTGCCTTGCCTAAAAATGGTGTCAACCAGGTTTCTCACCTCAGATTCTGATAAAGCGTGGCCATTGACCCCCCATGTCTGATTTATCTCCTCCTGCCATCCACATCAAGGTATTGAGTACACCAGAGCGTGGCTCACTATTTATATTCCATCTCGCTTCCCTAAATGGAATAGCATGATCACAATGTTCTCCCCTCTGTGCGATCTCCCTTGATGCTCTCTGACCCATATCATTTTCTATGCAAACCTTTTCCCCCTTACTTGCCTGCCTCTCCTTGCCACCCTCCTTAGGGCACAGTTGCTGAGAGTGCCACGGTTGCTAAAAGATTTCATAGGTATGTTTTGCCACCTCATCCTGAATTGTGGACTTCCCTGATCCTCTTCCAACTGTGAGATTTAGTTTCAGGGCATCCGTTAATCTGTTATTTCCCTCTTCATACTCCACTACTTGTCGGTGCCCTTCAGCCCCCTCCGCAAACATTCTCATCCTCACCCTCCACATCCAGTACCAGATCCACCTCCCCCGACCCCACCTCTCACCTCTCACTATCCTCAAAGGCATCCCCTGCACAAAGGTGGTCCTGTTAGTCCTGGAAGTCCACCCCACACAAGTAATTGTGGGACGTGGTCTTGGAGGCCTTTAATTCTGCACCCATTTTCTGCTTCATATTTTTTCCCCCTTTTTTGTGTTCTTAGATACCACGTTCACAAAGTGCCCTTAGCCATCCACTCTCCCATACCCAACTGAATCTCCTTTATTGGAGACATATCCACCTCTTCCACTGCCATCAGGCCATTCCCCGTCTCACAACCTTTCCAGGGAATGTCCATCAGTCCAGCACTCAAGTGAATTGCCTTAATGACATTATCTAAACCCTCTTTCAATGTATCTTTTTGGATTGTACTTGAGAAGTTCAATTAATGGGTCAATTCTTTCAGATAGCCTGTATGCAATCTTAGTTTGTGCATCAGGTCTACCTTAAGACTCAAAATTACCTCCAATAGTGCATTTGTATTGTTAGTCTGAGCCACCTGAGGTACCTCTGGTGATGTACAATCCCTGCAGCCCTCCTCACCTCCGCCCTCCTCCCCTACATGTTAGGACACGGCTAGCGTGGTAATTTTACCAGTTAGAAATATTGGCAGAGTATCTATGAAGGAGCGGTCCGAGAGACCACCCTTAGTATTAGCAGTATTTATAGGCATATCTATGCCATTGCATTTATCCCCCAGTGTAGCCAGTTCAGAATCCTCAATATATAGGGATTGTGAATGGTCATGGAGCTCTTGGGTCTGAAGTATCACACCATGCTCTTCAGAGCTAGTGGGTCGTACGCAGCTCTTCCCCTCAAGCTGTTTTACGGGAGATGGAGGTAGCGGCATCGCCCTGGATAAGCTGTCCCTTCTATTGGTAAAGACCAGAGGGGCTACTAGATTCTTTTTCTTCATTTTCTACACAGATTAGAGTCTTGAATATTCTTGAATTCGCTAGTGCGTTCACACTTAGAAATCAGTTCCCACTTTGCTAGTTTCCAACAGACTCCCGGGCCCACGGCTTGTAAAAGGAGCAAACTGCACTTTCGACGTGCATCAATTCACAAAGCAACAAAACATCTATTTCCCATCCAGGCAGATATAATCCAAACCCCCTGACTGGCTCCGATGTATATTTAAACTGCTGAAACCCAGCTTTGATTGCTCCGGCGGTCTCCGAGGAATTAAAATGTTCTACATTTGCCAAAGTGGGACTGGTAGACGTAGCAAGTCCTGAAAAGATCTCCTTCCACTACAAGATCAAAATCTCAATCCCAATAGCTGTTCCCTCAGAAGAAGTAAAGGGGGCCCCACTCCCTGCACCCAGCTAAAAACCAACAGCACTCAGTGGTGCACTCCACTGTTGTGCGTGCGCTGGTGCGCATGATTGCTGAATTTAAGGAGGTCAGCAAAAAAGGAGCGTGGCCAAATCACGTATTCATTATTTTTTACTAGAATTGTATCAAAACGAATTTCTCTTTGGATAGTACAAGCCCACAGCTAGGATCGAGCCTCCAGTCGCCACCAGACAGCCAACAGCATTCAGTGGTGCACTCCGCTGGTACACGCAAGACTTACAGTTGCTAAATGTTTGAGCGAGAAAGTAGCAGAGATTCAGTGAGGTTGGGGATATCATTTAGTGAGTCCACAACAATACTCTCACTCTATTCAAGCCATACAGAAGCAATACCCATTCTACACCTGCCCAAACATTCACACATCACGCCAGCTCTCACCCAGCTCCACTGCCTGTGGATACCCATGTATGCCAGACCATCCACCTCAAAACCCCATTCTACCTTCACAACAACCTGAAACCCATCACCCATACAAACACCAGGCAAGTTAACCGAAATCTCCTAGGCATTTGACTCTGCTAGCTAATCTACACAGAAAGACAAGCCTTCACCCAGTAGGTGCCCAGAGACTGAATTGACCTCCGAACCCACATCCATACTGCAACATCCCTCATCACCGTCTGTAAAAACCTTAAAACATCCCTCTTTCCTCACACCTAATCTAGCCAGACAACCACCCCTCATAGCCTTTATTTATCTTAATCTTCCAGCCCTGTTGTGAAAACATACCTTATTTATTTCACCTACTAACTTTGAACTTTACTAGGTGCTACGAGACCCTCAGAGTGGGGACCAGTGCTATTTAAATAAAAAAAAAAATAACGACACATTTTGGCAACGTAAATAGGCCACAAAAATAATTCAGATGTAAGGGGCGACATGCTGCTGTTGATTTTTTCACATCTGCCTCCTGTTGTGTGCACTGAAGATGCCAGATTTGCAGGTGGTTAATAGAAAGCATCATGTAACTCTCATTCTACCCCCCATCGTAGCTTTCTTTGCAGTACAGGCACCAGTATAATTACATGCATGGATGTTTTATCACGGTGATGAACATCCACTAAGTTCAACAGAGTAGGTTGTACCTTCCGTTCCAAACACAATCTCAGGGTCAGAAGGTGAGGAGGTCCAAATCGTATACATTGAAGATCATAAAAAGAACGTGTAACACATGGTGTAGATAAACCGCAGAACGAGTTTAAAAATGTTATCTCTCTATCTCTGCCATAAAGACAAACATTATGATCCATCCGAGTCCAGGCATGAATGCACATTGATGCTTGAAAGTGTCATTACTGAGGAGGAAAGAAGTCCACTGCAGGCTTTCGTAGCAATAGAAGCTCGGACCTCACATGTTTATCATATTGTAGAGAGACAGGCTTCCTTTTACAGATTAGAGAGTACATCACATTACCATGTGGCATCTAGAACACCACCACAACCACAGCCAGCATCATGGTGCCCAGATGAGCTCCACCTGTATGTTGTTAGCCGACAATGAAAATCAAAGGTTTTGCAGTACTTGCCATCTGGAAGAAGGTAGAGAAGGAGGGGGCACATTGGCTTAGGGCTCGTATTTTTAATTTGTGCTTTACCTGTGCTTTGCTTTTTCACAGGTGTGGTGGTTGCCTACTGCTCGGCACAGTGTGCCCACTGACAATGTTGTGCTTGTAGCTACTAAGACCCACATCACCCCTACTGGATCAAGCTATGGGAGCAACAGAATGACTTCTGAGTTAGTGGAAGCATGGATATAGTTGCCAGTACATCTGCTGGTGCCACCAGCAAATGTGTGCATAACTATTATCTACAATTGACTGCCTCTCTGCCTTGCCTCACTTTCTTGCAACAGACTTCCACTGACCCAAGAGCTCACACTTGGCACTCTTCACACTCTTCCCCAGCGAGTGGAATTTCAAACTACTGTCACAACAAAGAACAACATGAGGACTGTGCAGAGGAGAAGTCATTTCTCCCTTGAAGTGAGAATCTTGTCAGTGCCTGACCTCTCCTCCACCATCCTCTACCCCCTTTCCTTAAGATACATCCACCACCTTCTGTGGCACCACCACAGGTTGGTCCCCCCTAAAGGCTTCTCCTCAAACCCCCGCCCCCTACTCTGCACTATTTCTATGTTGCATAAAGACCACATTCTCCTTTGCAATAGACCACACCCAGTCAGGAACCATCTCACTATGCTCCAGGGTGCTTGTAACAAATGCCATCCCTTGCACATGAGCTTGCCTATGTCTTTTTCCAGTTCCAGCTGCACGCCCGCCTGCTCCACCACAGGACCTGCCTCTTTCAGGGCCTCCACCAGATGCTCTACTTCCCCTGCCTCCATGCGAGCCACCACCAGAGGCCCTATTTCCCTTGCCTCTGTGCTCAAAGGGGCAGCCTCTCATTTTCCGACCTCACATAGGTTTCAGTAGGACTAACAACACCTACGTGATGCGAATGGCTTTCAATCATCAAGTTGTGAACTACAGATTGAAAAGGATCACATGCCCTGCTTTCAATGCTTTTAATAAAAGCATAGGCTAATATGTTATTAATAAAAATATTTTTTTTTTTTTTAGATACAGAAGGTTTGGCAAATAAGATCCCTACAGTGTTCCAAGAAATCACTAGTCGTTACTTAATTATGCAGGTTGGTATTACATTTCAAAGGGCGTAATATTGCCATGAGTTGGTCTAGTACAATAGTGTAAATAGTTATAGGTATTTCAATATCTCCGAGTCAGCCTGTGCAATCGATAGACAGCCTTTATTTAACTATGCGTCTCACTTGATGTACCTAAGTCAACAGCAATAAGGGTCTTGGTATTCGCATATTGAAGCAATATCCATTGAACGGTTTAGAAAGTAATTCTGAAAAATGAAAGGATACTTATTCCTAATGTCTGGAATACATTATTAGAAATGGATTGCAGTTTTTTAGAAGGATATCTATCTATCACTCATCAATTAGCTCAACTAAATCTGCATACATTGTTAAAACAGTTTATATTCAGCGGCAGTAATTCTTAAGGAGGTGCTATGGCTAGAGAAGGAATGAGATTAAAAACACATGCATCCATGATATTTTGGTTAAAAGAGAAAAAAAGTGCGCTCTTAGAGGATTTCAAAGATGGAACATGGCTTAGGTGAATCCATTACATCGTATCCCTATCAGAAATGATTGGTAATTTTAAGGATGGAGTGGAATTCAGGTCGAGAACTGGACATGGGAGGGCAGTGCAGCAGAACATGGCATGTGGTGATGGGGTCTTGCAGCCCTCACTTTGACCTCACGTTCTCTTACATACCACTGCCTGAACTAAGAGGATGATGCAAATTGTCCCAGATCCTGTCTCCACCCCCACCCTCATTCAACAGGACCTTACCCTGGCACCGCAAATTGGTTTTTGATTACGTCTCTGTGTTCCGAGGAGTACATTTATAATGTGCAGCTTTACTTTTCATGAAAACTGCAGGAGACACACCTGAAAGTGGGAAAATGATTCTCACAATTGCCATGCTCACAATTGCAAGCGATGTTCAGGATTAAAACGAAACGGTGGCCAGGCAGCGTTGACTCACTTTACACTGCGCAGTGCAAATGTGAAGGACAAATGGCGGCATGTGAGCTTGTATGCAACCTTTTGCACTTTACATTTGCACCCTGCAGTGCAAATGAGGAAAATTTGCCGGTGGGGGCCTGGCTACAGCTGAGTTCAAACGTACTAGGTCGCCACCATCAAATTACACTCAGGGGCCACATGAGCTGCAGTCTCACTTCAGAGCTCTGTTCCTGATAAAAAGCAGTCTCACTTCATGGATTCCCTTTCTAATAACCAGACTCTCTGAGTTAGCTCCTGAGTCGCAATGGCACCCATACTCGCAGGGTTGCGCTCATGATAACATCCAGGGGGTCGTTTTCTAAACCCCTGAATTGTAAAAGTAAGGTGTAAATCCAAGCTGTAAACTGTTTACGTCGTGCTTTTACACTCCTGGGATTTTAGTTCTATTTGGAGGCAGGGTGGTGGCAGTGAAAGGGATAGGTGTTTAGGCTGAGAATTCCCACTATGCCTTCAAATTGCACATGGCTTTCCACTAGCATGTATTTTCATGCTGGTGGAGAACGATTCGATTCCTATGGAGTCCACTTTAATTTACCACCGAATAAACGCGTGCATATTCCATAGGAATCCATTCTAAATGCCTCCCGAAATTGGGATTTGCAGGAGGCCTTTACGCCTTTTCAAAAATGGAGTGAAAAACTGAAGACTAATAAATGTAATTACACATGTGTTTTATTAGCATGTTCATTCTATTTTGGAAATGTAAAAAACTGCATGGAGGGGCCCTTTGCACTAAAATGGAAACGTGCACAGCCTCTTGCAGTGTAATGTCCGAACTTGGTAAAAATGACCCCTGAACTTTAGTACTCAGAGATGTATTTGTTATAAAAGCCAGATATAACAGATCTAGGAAATGCACAGGAGCCCTCAACGCTATGCTGTGATCAAATTACAAGCTTTTTTTGATGGTACAATTAAGCTACCAGTGTTCTAGGTGTTGCTGTATAGAGCTTTTGCTCATTTAGGTGAAACTGAAAATGTAGGACATTACTTTTCACTGGAATCTACCCTGCGGACATGCCTGAAATAGGGCAGGTCGGTGGAACACTGTGTTTGTTACAGGAACTGAATGACAGCGCGAAGCAGAAACTTGGCAGGGGGAGGAAATTAGCACCCATCCTAGTTTTAAAGAGTACAGGCACTAAACACCCCAAATAAAACCTGCATGCACAATCTGCATAGCACAATGAAAAATACACATATCTCATGGTTTCAGGGCAGACTTGTGACAGCAAAAACTGAACAGTTTGGTGCTCTAACATACGCCTATATGTAAAGGTCTATAGAGCTGGGGCTGTGTCAGTAAAATGTAAGGCATGTTAAGAGGTTCTGAAGTGGGTGTGTGTGTGTGTGTGCGTGCATGCGTGCACATGGCAATTGGATGTTCTTGATCCATTGACATTCACTCTTTGGCCTCTATGCTGAGACTGAAAACATGTGCCAACTGTCTAATATTTTATTTATTTATAATAATAATAATAATAATAATAATAATAATAATAATAATAATAATAATAATCTTTATTGTGATTAGTTCAATTAAGAACTTTACACAATGTTCAATCCATAATAGATTCATGTTATATCAAATATATCATATCTCATATATCTCATATATCACATATATCACATATCACTTACAACAATGTTAAATAATCAAATCAAATCAATCAATCAATCAATCATACCACTCATAATAATAATACTGGTCCGTATAAAAATGTTGATAAGGATGATGATTTTGTCCAATCATATCTAATAACCCTATACAGCCTGAAAACTCTAAAACTCAAAACAGTTGTACACTATTAAATGAATATAAAATATCAAAGAATACTAAACCAACAACTACTGCTCCTCAATTCAAACTCAATAATAAAACTCATCAAAATCCAGGTGCATAACTTTCCCACAGCCTCTCTTATTAACTTCCTGCCCAACATACATACCCTCCAATCAGTGCCAAACACATTCATCCAAGAAATGCAGTAACATTGTAACTGTAACCAGTACAGTACAGAAAGACTTATATGAGGTTAGTTAACACCTGACTCCACACACGCATCAATGCAATTTGTAAAGACAAGGATTTCGGGTTCAGAAAGCTTCACTAAGTATAGTATCGTAGTTAAGCACCAAGACTCCATAGTTATTCATGTGAATATCACCCATTTTAATACACTGGGTCAGTACGTGTCTAGCTGTTTCCAATTGTGCAAATATGATAGTAACGTTCCTCGGCTGCCAAACCCAGGCGAGATTCCGTTATTGTACATATAGGAATTTGATTAGTACGTAAATTAAGGATAAAAGTCCATAAGGCCGGGTCTGGGCTAAGTAATAAATATGGTTGAACTTTACAGAAGTGGTGTACCACGTGGGATACTTCCTTGTATCTTTGAGTTTACCTAAGTGGATGTAATTGTTACAATCTGTCAAATGTTTTCCTAAAGGCTTTCCTCAGATGAATATAAGGTGTAAACATACTGGGTTTGTAAGTCCAGCTAATCTCTTTGAAAAGTTCTTTGTTCAGCTCTTGATAATTTAGACTTATGAAAGTCCCTTTCACTAGCCAGATTCTTGCCCACTGTTGCCAGGAGCACACAAGACGGTTTGGAGCAGGTTTTAAGGTAAAAACAGCCTCTAGTCCGCCTCGCCATACCGCCTAGAGATATTAGACCCAGCTCCCATCTCAAATATTCCATGGGGCATGATGGCCCCATATGTAAAAGGGAGCGCCAAGAAAGACCCTCAAGCACATTAAGCCATGAGAAATCTTGCATGGCCAAGGCATCCAAACCATAAAGCATTGCAGGGACAAAACATTACAATACAGCAATCGGATCCCAGCCAGGGAAAAGCTGGCGTGGTCTCCAGCGTACTTACATGACTCTAGGGATAAATGCTTAGCTCTGCGAGGTTTCTTATTTTTAATAGCGACATAATCACCTCTAGAGCTAAAGTCAAGGCCCAAATATGGATAAGAATCGGTGTAATCAATAACCCCGAATGCTGTATACATCCGGCCCGGTTGACCGTGTTCCTGACATTTATAGCATCTGATTGTACGCCCAAACCGAGAGGTATCACGGCGTGGGTTTACAAAAGTACTTACAAGTATATAAAAGTATAAAAGGTTAATTAGCTCTGCTGTCGCAGCCCGGTTTGGTCCTGGTATGAGTATAGTTTACCTGCCAAGAAGTGATGATGCTGCCACATTGAAATAACAGCCGTGTTAAAAAGGACTTTTTAGTAATATGTATTCTTGTGGGACAGTGGAGGAAGGAGTGTACTGCCATCCTGCAGGATTATGTCTGTGGATAGAATCCTGCACAAATGCACAGAGCATTTTAAACATCCTAATGTTTTAGGTTATCTGAGTGGCTGACATGTCACATGGATGTGGTCTCAGGTCAATTACATTAACTGAAAAGCTTGCCAATGGGTGAAACCATGAGAAGCGGTAAGGGATGCCCTGTATTCTGACGGTGTGGCATGTGTGGCTTGTGCTTGGGGTTTCACTCTTTCAGTCAATACTGCTGCACAGCTCTTGTAACCTAATAAAAATCCCACTAAATAGTGCTGTACTGTCATTTAAAAGAGTAACCGCCCTGTTAGAAATGCCTGCCTTGTTCAAAAGAGGTAGACACAATACATCCATTAAGCGCAAAAGTAGAATGAGACGTGTAATGCCACCACTCCTCCCCACGCCCCCAGGAATGGTGCCCTATGTGGAGTACTCCCATAAAACATGCACAGGGCCACAACACTGCCAGGTGGAAAACAGTCCAAATTGACAAATCTTCAGAGGAATGGGTTTACAGGCCAATCGCATTGGCTAAAACATCTGCTGGCAGAAGTAACTGAAAGTAGAGCAAAGCAAGGCCTTTCAATTTTATGTGTTGGCCTATACTATAGGTATTTTGACAAGATGTTAATACTATTTCATGGTTGCCTAGTGAACCACTATCAGGTCAGTCCCGGGGGGCAAGAGAATGACCCCCCTCCCCATCAGCAAATCTGACCTCATTCAATCAGTGGGATAGTGAGCTGTCACCTCAACTAAGGTGGCATAAATATGTGCACTTGCCATGAAATCCATTGAGGATTGCACCTGTTCTGCTGACTTGACACACATCCCTACTGCCCTCAAGAAACGTATGTTACCACGCTAACACATACCCGCTTACACACACCTGTCCTTCTCCATATCTCTATCTTCTTTTCTACCTTCCTTGCTCTAAACTTCCTACATTCTCACAGTAATCAGTATAAAGCTGAATCATGAACCCAGGCTACACTGGATGGCTACCTTTAGACACAACACGCAAAGCATTGAAACACACCAGGTTCTGCACCAGTGCATGTTATACCATCACAATCTACTTGCACATTGACTATAATATACTGCTGCACTGTTGTATCACTGTTACATACTATGGGTAGAAAGATGTACCTGTTTATCTACCGATCCAATCTTCTAATAAGTTGTAGCACCCGTGCATTCAATTTCTCCAGACAGGTTAACACTTACGCTTACTTAACTTTTTTATGTAATACGATACTGGACACCACATTTAATGAACTGCATTATACAAAAACTGCAATAAAAGATTGTTATCAACAAACAAACCATATGTTAGCCTGGTCAAGAAGGACCAGTATGACTCCATTAAAAGTACTATCTCACGAGACATTCCCCTTGAATATATAGAAACACAGATGTCCAATACTGTTCCATTAAGCGTATATACGGCTTGCTGAGAAGTGCAGGTCATAGCTGTGCTCTAACACCTTGAAGTGTCTCTTGTGATAGCTGGGATTGCCAATAAAGATCTCAGACCAAATAACCGGACAGACTCAACGAATGTTGCAAAATACTACTTTATTCTCAGTTCAATAAAGCAGGGAAAAATGAAAGACATGAGACTTATACTTGCACATTTACACACAAACCTAATTACACAGAAGTTTTGTACCCCGATATGTGTCATCTATGACATCATACTATGTGGAAAACTGCATATCCTATTGAAGTGAGGGATTAGTAAGGTGAAAATATGTACCTATGGTATAGATAGAGTTAGTACATCATTGGCTGCTCTCATATATGTTAGGCACACCTCGACCTACCTCATATCATATCATGCCTCTAAATACGTATAATAATGATTATAGCAGATAAAATGCCAGTGGATTGGTACAATGCAACATTGTATAGTTGGTTACCCCATAAACCTTCTGATTGGTTGGCATTCTCACCCAGCCTTGGACTTTCGGGTCATTAGCAACACGTAAGCAAAATGATTCCAGGTGCTTAATACACGTCAGATTACTCCCCACTTTCCCAATTAATCCATAATCTCTCATCAGACCGGCCATAAACCAAAGTTTCCAGTCTCTAGTTGACCTTGTAGACTGCTCTTTGTTCTGAGACTTTTAAGGGAGTGTAAGCACATCACTATCTTCAACCAAAGCTTAATGACTAACCCTTGTTTTCAACTTCTGAATCACGTGTGAAGGGACCACAAACTGGTCCATTTCGACCTCTTACTTACTGCTATTTGATTTAATTATACTGGGTATTCTTGCTTCTCTTGGGCTCTAGAGACTTGCTCACTCCATCTTGCATAGACTTTATACATGTTTAATGGTCCAATACTTGGCACTTGCAGATGTTTTCTTCTTTTTTAATCTAAGAGAAATATGTCTTACATACATGGCTTATCCATCCGCCTCTTCATGTGCCTTGCCATTATTCCTTAAAATAGCATGCTTGATCCCAGGCCAACATAGACTCCTCTTTATTTTGCACACAAAAACTGTTTCTTCAACATCTCCTGACTCTGCAACCCTGGTCTGTCTCTGAGGTAGCTGGATTGAAACTTAACACAAGCCGGTGTCCATCTTCCCATTATGGCCGTCCTGCCACATTATATTTTCCTCTATGGCAAGCTTCTATATGTCTCATCTATCTTTCGTTACTGCGTATTTACACTTATTGGTCAGCAAGCTACGTTTTTTTCTTTGCATATGTGATTACTTTAGTATTAGTCTTTCTCTTGCCACTTCAGTTACATTGTCACTCTTAAGTATTTCCCTATTGTTTCAGTACGTCTTTGTATATTTGCTTCATACATCACTCTGCTCTCGCCAGATTTCAACCAGCTCTCCATTATGTCCAACAGTATGTGCTGACATCCTTCCACTTTTTCAGTGCAAGGGTACATTCTGTATGGTTGTCTGAGTGCATATCGTATCTCGTACACTTGATGTGGTCCCATATAAGGTTCTTCTCCTGCTGTTCCAATAATATGGCAGTGAAGGGGCAGGAGCCAAGGAAAACACATCCACCTTCTCCTCTACATTCCTCCCTTTGGTCGATCCCTCCACCACATTTTCCTCTTCAATCTCCTTCATCTTCTCTTCATACTGCCGTTTCTTTAGGATTCATATCTCTGTCACCCCTCCAGGTGACCTGCATTCTTTATATGTTCATCCACACTCCAAGTCATGTGACAGCACCCTGCTGATGGTGGACTGAATATCCAACGTCCTACATATATTTTATGATCCTTAGGGTAGTAGAACTTCATTCCTGGAGTTGCCAGGGTGCTTTTCTTTTTATTCTCTGGGTACTTTCCTTATTTTGCCTTTCCTCACCAGTTACAGCATCTATATCAATCAGTATCTTCATCCCAATATCTTTCTTGGCTGTCTTCTGGCACTGTCCCAAGATGATCCTTATGAGACAAAATCCTAGCAATACCAACACTAGTAATACTCCAAGTATTTTGAAAGCATTCGCCAGCCAGGTTGGAATCCATGACAATAGAAATTAAAACCAGTCATCTCGGATGCAGTTTTGTCTGCACAGTTAGTGCATCTGTCAGGGTTCCATTTTCTCCATCATGAGATGGTATAAATGCACAGCAAGAAGGCCCAACCTTGGACTTTCCACTTGTTAGCAGCTTGTAAGCTAAATGAAACCCAGGTGCTTGATACACATCAAATTACTACCCACTTTCCCAATTAAACCAACATCTGTCATCAGTCTGGCCATAAGCCAAAGTTTCCTGTCTGTAGTTCACATTGTAGCCTGCTCTCTGTTCTGGAACTTTTAAGGGAGTTTAAGCACATAAGTATTTTCAACTGAAGCTTAATGAATAACCCTTGTTTTCAACTTCTGAATCACGTGTGAAGAGACCACAAACGTGTCCATTTCGACCTCTTATTTACTGCTATTTGATTTAATTACACTGGGGGTTCTTGCTTCTCTTGGCCTCTAGAGACTTGCTCACTCTATCTTGTATAGACTTTATACACTTTTAATTGTCCAATACTTGGCACTTGCAGATGTTTTCTTCTTTTTCAATGTAAGAGAAATATGTTTTACGTAAATGGCTTATCCATCCTCCTCTCCTTGTGCCTTGCAATTATTCCTTAAAACAGCATGCTTGAACCCAGGCTAACATAGACTCTTCTTTATTCTGCACACAAAACTGGTTCTTCATCATCTCCTAACTCTGCAACCTTGGTCTGTCTCTGAGGTAGCTGGTTTGAATTTTAACACAAGCCGGCCTCCATTTTACCATTATGGCCATCCTAGCCACATTATATTTTCCTCTATAGCAAGCTTCTATATGTCTCATCTATTTTACATTGCTGTGTATTTGCACTTATTGGTCAGCAAGTTACTTTATCTACTTTGCATATGTGATTACTTTAGTATTTTGTAAATGTTTCTCTTGCCACTTCAGTTACATTGTCACTCTTAAGTACTTCCATATCGTTTCAGTACGTCTTTGTATATTTTCTGTATGGCTGTCTGGTGCATATCATATCTCATACACTCAATGAGGTATAGGGACAAGACATGGGGTCCATATAATGTTCTTCTCCAGTTGTTCCAATATGATGGTGGTGGGGGGTGGGAGGTAAGGAAAACACATCCACTTTTTCCTATACATTCCACCCTTTGGTCGAGTCATCCACAACATTTTCCTCTTCAATCTCCTTCATTTTATCTTCATAATTCTGTTGCTTTGGGATCCATATCTTTGCCACCCCCCAGGTGACCTGCATTCTTTATATGTTCATCCACACTCCAAGTCACGTGACAGCACTCGCCGGATGGTGAACTGAATATCCAACGTCCTACACATATTTTATGATCCTTAGGGTAGTAGAACCTCATTCCTGGAGGTGCCAGGGTGTTTTTATTTATATTCTCATGGGTACTTTCCTGATTTTGCATTACCTCGCCAGTTCCAGCATCTATATCAACCATTTTCCTCATCCCAGTAGCATTCTTGGCTGTCTTGGGGCACTGTCCCAAGAAGATCCTTATGAGACAAAATCCTAGCAATACCAACGCAATACCAATTGCTCCAAGTATTTTGAAAGCATTTGCCAGCCAGGTTGGAGTCCACGACAATAGAAATGAAAACCAGTCATCTCGTATGCAGGTGTAAATGCACAGCAAGAAGGCCCAACCTTGGCGCACATTCCTCCTTCCACTGTTGTAATTAGATCCAGGACATATCTGTTCTGATGGCTCTCAATTCTTTTCTGATTGCATTAAATCATTTTATTGTTGAATTGATCGTCTGTAACAACTCCCGTCTTGTAATCTGCAGCCAATTGGCATTTACTGTAGTCTGGAGTCCTGGCATAAATATTGATGTCATTATCATTGCTGTCTTGCTGAACAGTTTATGCTCATCCGGAATATCTTCACAGGCCTTTATTGATTTTGATGAGAAATAGTTCTCTCAGCCAGCGGAGGTTGAGCAACCTCTTTCTCCTATGGTGTTCATTAATTTTTGAAAGTCCATCAACATTGAGGTCACTTTGAGAAATCACAAATTCTGGAACATGTATTACCACAATTGAGCATACTCTTCCCCAATTTTCAGGCAACTGCATGTAAGCTCTGGATCCACAGGCCCAATCTCAGTCCATCAATACTGCCGTTCCTCCTTTCAATTCTGGGACCTCAGTTATCTTCCCTCATTATTTGCTTTCTCTAATCAGAACCAGACCTTTATTTTTGAGGAATGTTGCTGCATTCTTTAGTGGTATTATAGATACTGGTCCTGCTTCACTATCGACCCATGTTAGTAACTAGAATACTTGACCCATGATTGTAGGCATCTGACATTCACTATTTGCACAATGCCTACTGGTTCCTTTTTTTTAATAAGTGTGCATTGCAAGAGAATAGGCCTTCTTCCCATCTGATACTGGTGGCAACATGTCCATATACCAATAGCTGAGATCTTTCCCAGAATTCTGGTCCTCCTGACCTTTAAATCATATCTGAGCAGTCTATCCTATTTAGTTCCACAATTCTGTATTCGTTCTCCAATCTGGGATGGATACATACATTTTTTGCTTGTCCACCCCATTCCACTTTCCATCCTTCTTGTTTTCACATGAGTATCTTTATATGGAAATGTTCCTCTTGATCGCCATCGTAAAGTTGCCCATTTTCTTTCAAATTCCCATCTGGTTTTACACGCTGTTAGATGACTGAGACATTTTGCATCCTGTGCAGGCATCTCTTTATCAATAAATGTCCTTGCTGCGTTTATGGCATATGGTATTAAGGAAAAGACATAGCAGCTTTCATCTGACGTTCTCTCTTCCGCCTCCTTCATGTGCTGATAACTTAAATTATTTTTTGAATGAGTTGAATTATCAAGATGTGTATTTATTTCTTACTGATCTTCCTCAACATCCCTTTTAAATCAAATAGGTGTGTAGTAAGATTAGGCGCCTATTGCATTGGGGATAATAGAACATTTTTCATTGCCCCCCACCATGTCTGTATCGTTTCCTAAAACATGTCTAAATGCCTTAATAATCCGGAGAAAATCACAAATCATAATACAGAATGATAATATATAATGGTTGTGTTGAGCTATCCCTTGATAGTGCGCCGAAAAATAATGGAATGGCAAGTAGTGATGATTAATCAATTCCTGTTTATTTTTGTGATGTTAGAGCCTTTGTGGATGACACGTGTTTCGGCAGAGCTGCCTTTATCGAATCCAGGCTATATAGATAGCTCATAAGTCACTGCATAATGCATAAAGGTGCTGAAGTTCACAGGGATGAATCCCTCCTGATACAAAGAAGTCCTCCGTATGTACGAATGATATCTTAACTATTATTCCATGAAAACTTATTGATTTTCTTGATGGCAATGAGTTCCTTATATTCTGAAACCTCCCCATTTTTGCTTAGACTTTTAGTATATAACTCTGTAATTCCCTATGGATCACACCTTCATATCCAGAACTGCAAGATAATTGCTACACTTATTCTGAAAGTAATGTAATTATTCTTACAATTGCCAATTTTTTTTTACAATGTTCACGTATCATCTTACTAAACTGGATAAGACTGTAATATATTGGTAAAAAACTGTTTACAAGAATGTGTGTATTGTATTTACAATGGGTAACATAAGACAAGGGGGCTTTTTTCTTTCAGCCCCTGTATTTTTAAAACATTGTCTCTTTGACCTATCTAAAAAGTTCAAGGATTACTGCAAGTCTATTTATTCCTTTGCAAATTAGGAAGACATCCGTCCTCAATTTAAAGTGCTTCATTTTCCTTATCTCTGTTCTTGGCCATCAAACTTCTTCTAATGCTTCACCATCTGTAGCTGCAGGAGAGGTCAGAGTTTCTCATTTAAATGGTTTGATGTCATGCAAATGCAGCCAGGCGTGTCTTTCTTAAATTTGGCAGCTGTAGGGGTGACTTATTCCACCTCCTACGGTCCTTCAAAGCGGGGAGTACTCCAAGTGCATACAAACCTTGGCACAAGCACCTCGTCTCCTAGGTATAGACTGCGTTGCTTTAATAAATCTTCTGCATCAATGGGTTAGTTGTGTTTGTCTATTCTATATGACCCCTCCCTCTGGTGTTTGACCTGTTGAGACATGAAAGAAACACTTGCAGTCATTGTTGTGAGATAATCATGTATCTTGTCACATAGCACCTTCTCTACACTATAGGCATCACTTTTCAACCTAGTTGGAGAAGCAAGTGGGAGGGAGTTCTCATGTGGTGTCCAGTCACCAACTCATGAGGAGTTAGAAGGTGATTTGCACAAGGCTTATTTCTTAGGGTATATAAGGCAATGGGTAGGCAATGTAGCCATCCCTTCTTTATAGTCATTTTTTTGCAATCCTTTCATTTAGTAATCCATTTAATCTCTCACAAATTCCATTCGCCTATGGATAGTACGCTGACGAAAACATATGCTTAATGCCTAATAGAAGAACTATTTGTTCAAACAATTCATTTTCAAAATTCAGTCCATTGTCAGACCCCAAAACCTTGCACATACCCCATCTTGGAAACACCTCATGCACAAGGAACTTGGCGGCACATGTGGCATCAGGGTGCATGCATGGACCTGCCTCGATCCTTCTAGAAAAAGGACATACCACGACCAGCATATATCTGTAGCCATTGCAGCATATCCACATAATCTATATATATAGGTGCTGAAATGGGCCCTTGAGTCTAGGAATTGTTCCTCTCACTGTTCGGAAAGTGTGCCCTGCATTACATTTCTGACACACAATGCTATTTACAATAACCTGTGACACATGCTCTAACAGATTTGGTGAAAACCATCTTCTGCAATTATAGCAGCAAGACTCTCTTGAGTAATATGCATGGGGTAGTGGAGCTGCTCCAGCACTGCCCTCAATAATGCTAGAGGCATAACTGGCTTTCCAGTGCTATCCCACCTCCAAATTGCCTCTGTGGGGGATAAATAGCATCCCTGTTGCCTACATAAATCCTGCTCTTCTTGTGGTGCTCAACCCTGTTTTATAATTAACTGCACAATAGACGGCATGGTAAAGCCCTCCTTTGCCAACATGCATCACCCTACCATCTGTTTAACACCCTCTATATCAAAATCCGAACTGGTTGGGAAATAGGCTGCCTTTCTGGCTTATAGATTTACAGCTTCATTTCTGCGAGAAATTAAATATTCCCTTTTACAATGTGCTGTGCATTTTACGACTGTAAGCATCAATTGGAGTCCTAATGCTTCAATTAGTTTATATCTTAGGGCCGCATGTTGCAATGGAGTGCCATCTGTGTGGAGAAAGCCAGTCCTTTTCCAACGTAACAAACCTGCATGCACAGTTGACGTCACATAGGTAGAGTAGAGTACACCAGCACTTCCTTATCTTCAAATATCTCAAGGGTGGTGATAAGCACCACTAATTCTGCAGCCTGTGCTGAATAATGCAAAGGCAATCTCACAATTGTCACTACCACAAATGTACCCTCTTGGGTCAGCTTTACCACTGCTTATGCAGTATGCCTTTCGCTAGTTGTTTGGTGAATTTTTGAAGAACAGTCAATAAAGAGAACTTCCCCCCTCCCAATAGCATTTTCTCTAGCTTTGGGAATATCATCATAAAGTTCATGAGTGTGGTTGTTCGTGATTGTAGGTTGGATTTGGAAAGGTGGTCCTTGCTTAATCTTTCCCTATGGGGTAAAGTTAATGCCCTGAAAATGAATACAACACCCAGGATTAACTTTGTATCTAGCATGCTTCCATTGAAAATTAAGAGTTGTTATTGGAATGATTTGGACCGTCTTGTTCAGGAATTTTTATGGGACAAAAAACCTCCAAGGCTTAGTCTATGGAAGTTGCAGCTTCCAGTCCATTTAGGTGGTTTAGGGGATCTGAATTTTCGGGCCTACCATTTGGCCTTTTCTGCTCATTCTTTTGTTCCATTTTTGACAGGTGAATTGGACAGCTGGGCAGCGGCACAGTCGAGTGCCTATGGGCCGCTGGGCCCAGAAGCCTTATTGACCACTAATACAAAGGGTCCTGGTGGTAGTTTGTTGGCAACGTCTTTTTTGCGCCATTCATGGATTGCAGTCTTGTCAATACTTGGTTGTGATGCATTTAAGTGCAGGAGTGCCTCTATTTGGCTGAATCCTAGGATTATGGATAATTCGAGGACAGTTTTTTGGCCCGAATGGTTTTTGATGGATATTAAACAGGTCTCCGATTTGGGGAATGATGATCGGGGGTTGACTGCTGCTGAGCTGAGAAAGAAATGTAATTTCGATGGCTTATCAGACTCTGCTTATAGATGCCTGATGAGGGCTGTTGGTGAGGTGGACTGGTCTGACTCTTTGGATGTGAGCGCTCTTCTGATGGATTCCAGTGGGAAGAGTGGTGGTCTAGCCAGTAGGCTTTACAAGCTAATTGTGTCCCATTATCGGAATAATGATAATTTACAGAGAGTTTGGAGTGAGAGAATTGGATCAGAGATTGATATAGATGATTGGCGGAATATGTGTGGTAATGTCTCTTTGTGTTCGCTGAATCTTAGTGAACGGTCTCGACAAATCAAGATCCTGAATCGTGTGTATTGGTGTCCTGAAACACTTCATAAAAGAGGCATGTCTGACAGTGCAGATTGTTGGGGTTGCGTTCAGGCAGTTGGGTCATTGGAACACATGTTGTGGAGCTGTGTGAGGGTCAGAGATTTTTTGAGAAAAAATCTCTGTGATGTGTGTCAGGATTGCTGGAGGAGGGCCTGTCCTTGATTTTAGGACGGTAGTCCAGGGTGATGATTGTGGGTTGGATGATGTCAGCTCCGCCCACAAGAAGTAGATTTTTCGCGCATTCATTGTTGCCAAGAGGCTGATTCTCCATGGGTGGAAAGGGCAGGTCCCTCCTTCCTTTGAGGAGTGGATCCAGGAAATGCATTGCCTGTCAAGGACTGAAAAGTTTTTGTACATTCTGTTTCTGTAATATTGCTTGTTGCTGATGTGTTGTATATATTGTATATATATTATAAATAAATGAAAAAAATAAGTGAAAGCAGGAAAAATCCTGATCATTCCCTAGTTAAATATATCAGTGGGCAATCCTTGCGGGCATGTTAAAAGCCTTGGGATTGTGTCATGCACATGTAATATTGAAATGGAAACTCACCGGCATGTATCTCAATGTCTCGTGCACAATGGCGAACGCCCGACGGTGAACGCCCGAAACCATTGTATTTTCAAAGTGGTCGCTTTTCACTTTGCGGCCAAAATGTGCATGGAGGGGCACCAGGCACCGGTTTACTGGTTGGCACTCGATGGGCTCTTTCTATAGAGAAGAATTTAGAAAAAGTTTCTGGTTCAAACAAATCTATGGGCCATTGTTCTAGAAAGTGCTCCATGCTGGGGCCCTCAGCCTTCTCCGGCAGCCCGATTATTTGAACATTGGTTCTTCTTGACCTCCCTTCTCCTTCATCAACCCTCTCTTCCATTAGCTTCAGTCTGGAGCTGACTCTGGATAGCTGTTGTTGCATGCTGCGCATTGTGTCCTCTGTGTCGGAAAGTCGTTGTTCTGCTTCTCCGGTACGTGAGGTCAGCTTTTGTAGATCGTGGCGGAGTAGTGATGCATCTGTGCTTATGCCATCTATTTTCTGTTCCATGGATGCTAAGGAGTCTGCAATTGCCGCCATGACATCCTTTAGGGATAACGTGTTTTCGACTCCCACCATTGTTTCTGGCGGGTCATGACACTCTTGCGTTTGCATCGTTGATGGCATACACTGGTCAATTCTGTTTTGTACAGGTTGTTTCTTCAACTTATCTTTACCCATGCTTGACTCTAGGTCCGTACAGGTGCTAAGCATATTGGATCGTGGATAGCACTGGTGCATGTAGCTTTGTGTCATCCGCTCCCGGGTACAACAGACTGGGCGTGGCAGATCTCGAGTGTTGTTTAGCTGTGTTCTATACCAATGAGTTTAGTTTGTTCCTCTACACCAGAGTTGCAGTTCTCCTTTCATCTGTGGTAGACAGGACAGTGTGACAGAGTGGTGCATGTACACACGACCACTTCCATATTTCTGTGGTTGCCTCTGGATGGTAAGAGGAATATTTGCAGCTCAGTGTTGTTTCTCAATTGTCATTTACACACGTTTTACAATCACTGGTTTCTCCTTTCTGACATTGGCAGGGAGTAGCCGGGAGTGTTTAGTAGCTACAGAGTGCTTGCCTACAGTGAGCCAGGGACGCTGTTGTTAGTTTGGTAGACAAGGTGATGTTTTCCTGGGTGTCAGACCGGTGGTGCGGGCACAGGGTTGTGGCGATAGGCCAGGCAGTGGACTTAACTTATTGTCGTATCACAGTGTCACCCCCGGTTCCTCAATTCCTCTTTTTACGTTGACGGTATAACAGGGGGTGGGGAGTCCCACTGGAGCAGCGCAGAGTAGGGGCACCCTATGGCAGGAGAAACCGAAGGCCCCACACCCGCACAACAACTGTTTCCAGGTATCCTGACAAGGCACCAAAGTTCTTTACGCCTACCTCCCCCTACGGAAGTTAGGTCGTAGAGGGACAGATTCAGGATCTGTGTGCCGCTGGGCACTCACTGGTTTCTTCCGTCCAGGCACTATGGTGTCAACCAGTACAGCAGTGATCGGGTCGTAAGGGTGCCCACCAGGATGTTTACAGGATATTTACAACTGCCGTGTCTTGCCGCTGTATGCTGACACTGTGGCTTGGTGACCGTTAATTGTGTTGAGCCAGGAGGGTCTGCTCGAAGGAGCAAGGTTCCATTCAGGGCAGAGCAAGCGCGACTGGTTTCATGGCGGCATTCACAACTTGGATGGGGATTCCTCTTCCCCGCGCTTCGGCAGTCTGTGACCGCTTGTCTGGGGTATTGGAGGCCCCCACAGGGCACCCGGTGGGCAAAGTGAGACGCGGCTGCCGTAACCGGACTGCCGTGTCGATGGTCAGGCGCGTGTGTCAGTGGTCTGCTAAGTGCACCACCTCTCTGGAGCTGCGCCTATCATGGCTCCGGGACCCTCTGCACTTCTCTGGATACTCCAGCAGCCCTCCTCTGCCAATCGCCTCACCTACTGTTCATTCTGCGCTGTTGGCAGTCAGCGTACTGCTCCGGTCTTGCGGGTAAATTGTGCCTGGCCCGCGGGCTCCACGGGGTCGAGGGCGTACTTCAGCCTACCGGCAGCATTGTGTGGGTGTTGCGGGTTCTCATGCAAGACTTTCCAATTATCACCTGGCCTGCCGCCGGGTCTCCGCTGCTCACTATGTAGTTGTTCGCTGGGTCATGATTACGGAGCTCTCCTCGCTGCCATTTTGTCTCGCTTTTCCTGAGAATTTGAGCGGGCTGCGACGGTCGTTTCTAATGCAAAACTCGTACGAGTTCTCAAATGATGTCAGCTGTTGATGCCTCAGGATGCCCGGTGCTCTCGATTAGCAATTTGGGGCCGATATTGAGTCGATATCAGGCTGAAAAGCAGGATGTTTGCGGGCACCCACGGGAGCGAAGAAGGCTCACATCTGCATTTCTTCGTTGCTAGCCACACCCCCTTGTTCTTTTGTTAATTTTGGATATTGTCATTGACCTTCTTGAAAATAATATTGGGAAAAGTCCCTTGTGAGTGCATTCAGGTTACCCATTGTTTGAATGGGTCTTCTTGCATTTGTCCTTTTTTCCGGGTGGCCTGAGCACTTGAAAAGTTCATTGGAATTATTTTTATGTTCATATGAACTAGTATGCAATATCTATTAGCTGTGCACCTCTGCTTTTCGTTATACCTACCTGCAAGAGGCCAGCAGTGGAAGCACGGATACAGGTTGTTTTGCCAGTTAAGGCATACTCCCCAAATTCCCTGGTTGACCAACTCCCCGCTATGATTACCTCCTAACATATGCTACATACATATGCCTCCCTCCCCAGACAGTCACCACATGCCTAGCTATTGGCACATCAACACTAACCGAAGCATAACTAAGCTCTCCTCTTTATCCATATCACTCTCTCGCACACCAGTGGCTAACCAGACCCAAAGTGCTGTAGTCTATCAGATCTTTGGTGCTTCACTCTGGATAACATAATCCCAAGTTTCTCCGCCAAACCCAAAGAAAACAGATTGGCACACAGTTCTGACCTGTATGCATGAACACTACAGGGTTTGCATCTGCCGCCCCCCTTTCCCACTAATGTCCACACACCTTTTTTCCTACAGTGCCAAGTGCAACAATGTCATCAATAGTGGCAGAAGGGTGCTTAACAAGACTACTTAGATTACATTAGAACACACCACACCCGAGTAAGGGTAGTTCAGGCAGCAGGCTCTGTCAATTCAAGTCCGCTCTACAGATAATACCAACAACTACCTCTACCCTCTCACACTCACATTGTTTTCAATATTTGTGCAATACAGCATCATGTTCAATACCAAATGCCTTTCACTACACAACAGCTCTCTGGAAGAGAGTTGTCTAAAGCGTTCACTTATCTAAAACCTGGAGCCATTGAATGATATTTCTATTCTTCAGAAACTGTTTGAAAGTGCAGTACAAAATACACACATACATTCACTGCTAAAGGCATGCAATGTTATATTACAAAACCAAAGGAGGAAAACAAGTAAACATACAAACCCACTAGCACATCAGGTTCCATAAGAATGAGGATGCTTTAAAGGAAATCTGCCAAGTGTTATGAAATAATGCAACAGGTGCAGTGTTGGAAATGCACCTAAAGCCAGATATTTCTAAGAAAATGAAAGACGCAGAAAAATGTGGAAGCAAATATTGAATCTTTCAGCCGCTTTATGAAACCAGCAACAGAGAAAGCAAGTCTAAAAAGATGTTGGGTTTTATTTCCGACACTGGTGAGGTGGGAATAACAATAGAAAAAACACAGTTCCTTGTTTATCACATGTTTACTCTGTCCTGCATTCAGGCTTTCACCAGTCGACTACTCCAGAATGATGGGGGCAATGCCGAACCCCAGCACCCCTACTTCAAGTGCCACTGCTTGCTTACGTGCACTGATACTAAGTGTTGTCTTGTTGATATGGCAGTTTACCTGAAAGCCCTAATTACCTGCCAAATATGTAACTTCCTTCACTGACACATTTTAAACAGTCAACAAACAACCCCTGGTTTATTAAACTGTATAATTTAATCGCATAAACTCTGCTTGCTTGACACACACAACTGTTCACTTTATGATAACAAGCTGGATGTATCTGGCTAGTAATGGCTATAAACATGTTACTGTGCTGCACTTCGTGTGCTTTTGTTGTTTGTCAACAAATCTCGAAAGTGCAGTTGTAAAACCCAGAGCCAGTTGTATAGGCTCACATTCATTTCCAGTTTTCCATTTAGAATGAGAAAATAGAAGCACCATTCTTATTGTTCTTCCGTATCAGATTTTTACAAGAATGTATTGTGTCATGTTTTTGTATTATATGATTTGCATATTTTGTACGTCATTTCTTTAAAACAGAATACTATTCTTGCTATTGAAAGACACATATCCAAAAATGTTTGGTGTCTTGCCATACACCTACAGCAAAGAAGAAATTAACTGAAGTGTCTCTATTAATATCTGTGCTCTAAACCAGGCTTCACTGCTTAAAAACAGTGTGGAATCATGGGCATTTGATCTTACTGTGTATTAACTATGAACATTGGGTGCCCCTAGAAATTATTAAGTTCACATGGGTTCCTTTTAAAGAAAGTGCAAATTCATTCAGGGGACCACCAATGTTAGCATGTATATGAATTTGGGTTCTGTGAGGAACTAATGGTGTCAACAAAAAGACACACACAAGAGATCATAGTTCAAGGGTGTTTATTTAACTGTATGGGTAGGTTGGAAAAACACCTAATCTAAACCTACATCTAAGATGGGAGCAAGCTTCGACGATCAAACAATAATAAGGTAGTACTAGTGTGTCTTTGTCAAATAAAAAACCTATTGCCAATCCTTACGCTAAATACAAAAGAAGTGTAGGATATTGTTCATAAGAAAGAAGGAAGTATTCACTAATAATGAGCCAGTATGTAGTAGTTGGGGTCTCCCTTGCCCATGTTTTAATTATGGGACAAGGTAGGATTCTGGAGCACAGCACACGCTTGAGCTTTCCCACCACGATCCGACAGTTCCTCTCCTTCGGTGGTTAGGTCTCTCTTCAACAAAAAGTCTCTGGCCTCTGAGGACAAGTTATTTTCCGTATGCACAATGGGTGATGACTTTTCACCCCTGGATCCCCCTCTTCCGGGGTCAGATCTTCCGAGAATATTAGCTTCCCTCTGTCGGGTTTACTCCAGTTTTCAATTCAGTCTAATCTGTCACATTCACAAATCTTCATGTCTTTTTTAAACAGTTCACTGTGTTTTCCCTCTGCCGGGTTCACTCTTGTCAACACACTGTATATCGGGACTTTAGACTTCGCCCCTGTGGATCGGCATCCCTCTTTTAGGTTCACTCCTGCCAAATTTGTTAATCATATATTTTGTAATCGTATATTTTCTCAATCAACTCTCATGACACGGAATTCACTTCCCTTAGCTTCACAAGCATCTGTCAGTCAAAGACTTTCGACTGTACCGAGGATTTTACTAGACACCTGTATGACAAATTTGACATTTTTCTTGCCTTGCCCAATGCCTTCTGGTATTGGTAGTTTCTACAATCGGTAATTGCCCAGCATTTCCTGAGTGAGCACCCATGTGGTGCTGGACTCCGCTGTTGCTGGTTTTCCCCCTTTTGGTATCAACCGTTCTTTGTATTTTCACAGTTCAATTAGCCATTGGCTACTTGTCGTTCAGCAGAGTTCGGTTTCTTATCGGCTCTCCCCTAGACTCACAAGCTGTGATGAACCGCTTGGCTTTTCTTCTCTCTGGAGTCAAGGTTGGTACCACAGAGAAAAACATCTCTCACTGGCTTTGTTATCAGTGGAGGAGTGCCCAGTGTACCATTGACTTCTGCTGCAACAAACTTCTGCAGAGGTTTCACAGGATTTGGTCAGAAAAGGCATGGTCATTTCTCTCCCTGTCACTCTCTCGGCTCGCGCCGTCTTTCTCCTCCTCTTGAACTGCCATGCTGAGTTAGCTCTCTTGTTGTGCAGTCTGCCTTGCTCATATTGTGTTCTCGTGCTCTTGTGCTTCACCTTTTATCATGTGTGTGTGATTCAGGTCAATTGCCTGACTTTGCCTGACCCTTGTGTTGGGACAAGTCAGGTAAATGGCTCTGGTGTTTGTCCGTCTTCTTTCGTGGTGTGCGAACGTGTTTGTGTTGAAAGGCGTCCAGGGGGTAGAGTGTCTGAGTATCTATGAGGTAGGATGGGGGAAAAGGTGTTATAAGAAGGGGATACTGTATCTCACCCGTCAATGTCCCTTTTCCACTCCCCACATCCAGGTGATCCTCCCTCACTGGTCCACCCCCAGGAACTGGATCCAATATCGATGGCCGTGACCTGGCCACCTGGATGACAGATCCCTGGGGATTAGTCAGGGAGACACCTTCAGGTTTCTCACATACCCTTCATCTGTGCAATGTAGCCATGTTTGTTTCACAGGAGAACTGGGAAAGAAAATCTACATTTCCTTGGTCTTTCCTTTTCAATGTTCCACAGTGAAACAATAGGGTTGTAGGTCTGGAAACCATTACATGACCCGAAGGTTGGAGTCTTTGCTTTGGCTAATCCAAACTAGGGGTGAGTGATCTGTGATGAGTGTGAACTTTCATCCTAAGAGGTATATCTGAGATGGAATATGGCCCACTTGATGACCAAGGCCTCAAGATCCAGTACAGAGTAATTATTTTCATGTGGGAATAGTTTGTGGCTGGTGAATAATATGGCATGTTCCGATCCATCACAAACCTGAGACAGGACTGCTCCTAACCCCGTAAGTGAGGCATTCGATTGTAAGATAAACTTGTTAGAAAAGTCAACTACCTTTTGTATCTGGGTTCTTGCACAGAGTCTGTTTCAGGGTGTTGTAGCATATCTCATCCTCGTTCTTTCAATGAAGTTTCTGAGGTTCGGCATTCTTAAATGTATCTGTTAGTCGGGCTGTTTTATCCGAAAAGTTGGGGATACACCTACAGTAATATCCTATTAACCAGAGTAAAGCAGCTCTAAGATCTCTTTTGGTCTTGGGGGTTGGCGTATCTAAGACCACTTTTACTTTCTTCTGTTGGGGCTGTGCATTCCCATTCCCTATGAAGAAGCCTAGGTATTTCACGGCTGACTAGGCCAATCTGCATTTAGCTGGATTTGCAGTAAGGCCAGCATTTGTGAGGACTTTCATGATAGTATAAAGATGGAAGAGATGGTCCTCCCAGGTTTTATTATAAATGATAATATCGTCAATGTAAGCTCTGCAGAAGTCAGAGTAGGGTTATAAAATGTTATCCATGAGGTGTTGGAAAGTGGCTGGCGCACTGTGTAAGCCAAAAGGCAGGAGTCTAAATTGAATTAGTACTAGAGGCATTGAAAACGTGTTTTACTATTTATCTGGCCTATGTACAGGGATTTGCCAGTAACCTTTATTTAAATCTAGGGTAGACAGAAAGATGGAGGCTCAGAGTTTATCAATTAGGTCATCGGTGTGAGGCATGGGATATGCAATGAAGTTTGATATGGCATTAACCAGATGGAAGTCTATGCGGAAGCTCAAGGATCGGTCAAGTTTAATGATCAACATGATAAGAGTGGACCATGGGCTTGAAGAGGGTTAATTGTTATTGGCTGTCAACATTTTGTTGACTTCCTCAATCACTATCTGTTTACAGGCTTCTGGGAGTCGATACAGTTTCAAATGAACTACTTTACCTTCACGTGTTCTAATATAGTGGTATGTGCCTTTTACTCTCCCTAGTTTTTCTGAGAATATATTGGGAAATGAGACCACTACATCCTTTAAATCTTCTTGTTGGTCGAGAGATAGCTCGGGAGGGATTAACTAGAAGTTATCTATCTCTTTGGGAACCAGACAAGCTAGTACTTTGGCATGGGTGGCTAACGGGTTCTCTTTCCACGCTTTCAAGAGATTTACGTGATATAACTGGATTTTATAAAAATGTCTTTTCCTTTGCTCTTTTTCCTTTTCTTTCTCTTTGCTTTTTTATGACTAACCTGAGCTTTCTCCTTAATTTTTAAAATGGTTCTTTTTTTTCTTTCCTTTTCTTCTCTATTTTATTTTATAGCATAAAAAAGTTTAAATAATAAACGAACAATATCCTTAATATAAAAAAATAACTGGATTTTATGTTTTCTGTTCGGTTGGGCTACTTTATAAGTACATCTTCCAGTTCATTCTAAGATTTCATAAGGTCTGTGCCACTTGGATACAAGTTTGTTTTATGAGGTGGGCAAGAGGACCAGTACTTTCTGTCCTATGGAGAATGATCTTAAATTCTTTTTATTTTCATAAGTGTTTTTTTTGTTGGCGCAGGGCCTTTTCCATATGTGTACAAACCAAGTATCAAACCAATTTCATATGTTCTCATTCTGGTGGTGGTTTGCGAGATGGGAATGGGGGCCTCCTCTCGTTCTTCCCAGGTTTCCCAGAGGATGTCCAGGACATCTCTGGGCTCTATACCATAGAGCAGTCCAAAGGGAGAGAAACCTGTGGAATCTTGGGGGTTTGCCTCACTGCAAACAGTGCCCATAGGATCATTTGATCCCAGTCTTTCCCGTCCTTCTCTACCTTTTTTTCGTAATATCTGTTTCAGGGTTTTATTGAATCTTTCTACAAAGCCATCGGTTTGGTGATGGTACATAGAAGTTTGTAGGGTGGTAATGTGGAGTGGCCCTTTGACTTTGGTCATAAGCTTACTCATAAAGTTTGACCCTGGTCTGTTAGTATTTCTTTGGGAAAACCGACCCTGAAGAAATACGGTAGAAGATATTTGAGGATCTGCTGTGTGGTATTATTTCGCATTAGGAAGGCCTTGGGATATCTGGTTGCATAATCCACAATTACAAGGACATATTTATTCCCTAATCCGGATGTCTCCAGAGAACCAATTATGTCCATACTGATTAGTGAAAAGGGGATTTCTATGATTGGCAACAGGTTCAGAGGGGCAGGTAATGGGATGTGTGTGCTGGTCTTTCGACAGATCTCGCATGTCTGGATGAAAGTTTTGATATCAGCGTGGATACCTAGCCAGTAAAACCTCCCACCAATGTGCGCCTGGGTTTTAGATTGTCCTAAATGCCCCCCCGTAAGGCGATAATGAGCACTCTCCAGTACAACCTCTTAGTGGCTCTTGGGTATTACCAGTTGTGTTTTTACCAGACCTTCCGTAGATGTCTCTCTTCTATAAAGCAATCCCTGCTTTAAAAAGAAAAAGGGACTTCCCTTCTCTAAACCTTCTCCCTCTGGAATTGATTGTAGAACAGATTCAACCTAAATCTAAGAGGGATGCATGCTTCGACCATCAAACAATAATAAGGCAGTTCTAATGGCGTCTTTGTCAAATAAAAAGGGCCTATACTAAGATAACCCCATTGCCAATTCCTTACAGTAAATACAAAAGAAGTGTGGGATAATGTTCATAAGAAAGAAGGAAGTGTTCACAAATAATAAAATGCAGTAGTTGGGGTCTCCCTTCCTCACGTTCTAAGCACGGGACAAGGTAGGATTCTAGAGCACAGCACACCCTCAAGCTTTCCCAGCACGAACCGACAGTCCACTCTCAGAAATCAAGTCCTTCTGTGGTTAGGTCTCTCTTCAACAAAAAGTCTCTGGACTCCAAGCACCGGATGGGTTTCAAATGAATAAACAAAAGTTATTTTCTGTATGCATGGCGGGTGATGACTTTTCACCCCTGGGTCCCCCTCTTCTGGGCTCATATCTTTCTCAAATATTAGCTACCCTTCATCGGGTTTACGACAGTTTTCAATTCAATCTCATCTGTGACATTCACGACTCTTCATGTCTTTTTAAACAGTTCACTGTGGATTTTCCTCTGGCAGGTTCATTCTTGGCAACACACTGTATATCGGGAATTTAGACTTCACCCGTGTTGTTCGGCATCTCTCCATTGGGTTCTCTCCTGCCAACGTTGTTAATTGTTTATTTCCTCACTGAACTCTCACATTATGGGATTCACTTCCCTTAGCTTCACAATCATCTGTCGGTCAAAGACTTTCGACTGTAACGAGTATTTTACTAGTCCCCTGTATGACCACTTTGAACCTGTAGGCCCTTTAAGAGAGGTGGCGCTCTATAGGATGGATGGGGATGCAGATCTTACCCTTGCACCAATAATCAGACTGACACAGGAAGTTGGCAAAACGCAACTGTTTTTAATTGCAATTGTCTAAAACAGTGACTACAATGGGCGCCAATGGACAACCCATAGTAAAAGTCTCAATGATTGACATGAAAAAACACAGTTATATGGTAAAAACTCGTCATACATGACGTCATACTATGTGGCAAAATAAGAAAACCTATGGGAGATTGTGGTTGGCTTAAGGGGAATATCTAAGTATATTTTCTATGGGGCATGGGATCGTGATTGAATCTCTAAGGTCAGTTGGACAGCTATGCCCTCCCCTAGTGCAAGTTATCATCCATCTCATAAAAATATACAACGTTTCATTGGCTTTCAAAATATAGGGCTCATTGCTATATGGCCCTCTACTATTGGCTACCACGCTTGTACCCTTCTGGAATTTTCCACTTGCTAGCAGCACGCAAGCTGGTACCCCAGGTGCTGGAGGTTTGGACTTGACCATACCTCCGCACCCAATTAGCCCAAAATCCATCATCACTCCTACTGTCTGCCATTCAATTAGTCCTTTGAACTCAGCCTTGCAAATGATCACTGTCCCTGAGAATAAAAGGGAGTGAGAGCATGGTCTTATCTTCTGGTCTCAGTGCAGCTCACCCAAGGTCTATTTTCATCTGACCATTTGACAGGTGACAGCGTTTTGAGCTCCTTCATTGTATTTAATACTATAAACTGAATAAAACCTGACACTTCTAGTATTTTTCCATTACACCTCAACAGGAGCCCGTCTTGCTTCTCGTGTTCATTGTATCTTCTCAAATAGATAACCAGTTTCTTGGCTGCCCCAACCCTTGACACTGGGCCAGACAAGCCTTCTCGAATCTTCCTCCAATGTCAACTTTTTCTTTAACTGCGCCACATGTTCAGTCATGCTATTCACAGGGTCTAAGTTTGCTAAAATGCATCGTGGAACATCCATATTCTATACACACACACACACCCATACAAATGCAGTCTATTCACTACGTATAGTCAGCCTTATGATTACTTAGTCTACTTGCGTTACTGCATCAGTAAAATTATAGTTTCTACAATCCGGTAATCGCTCCGCTGTTGCCAGTTTTACACCTTTTGGTATTACCAGTTCTTTGTATTTTCACAGTTCGATTAGCCATTTGCTACTTGTCTTTCAACACATTTTGGTTTCTTATCAGCTCTCCCCTCGACTCACCGGCAGTGATGAACCGCTTGGCTTTTCTTCTCTCTGGAGTCAAGGTTGGTACCATAGAGACAAGCCTTTCTCCCGGGTTGGTAATCAGCAGAGGAGGGCCCGATGTACCGTTGACATCTGCTGCAACACATGCTGGCTATTGTTTGCGGTCTTACAATTCTTTCTGCAGAGGTTTCACGGGCCTTGGTCGGAAGGGGCAAGGTTGCTTCTCTGCTTGTCACCTCTTGGTTCGTGCCGTCTTTCTCCTCCTTTTGAACTGTCATGCTGAGTTAGCGCTCTTTTGTCGTGCAGTCTGCCTTGCTCATATTGTGCTTATGTGCTCCACCTTTCATCCCTGTGGGGAAGGGAAAGGGCTGTCTGGTGTGTTTGTTTCCACTCAATTGCCTGACTTTGCCTGACCGTTGTGGTGGGACAAGTCAGGTAAACAGCTCTGGTGTTTGTCCGTCTTCTTTCGTGGTGTGCAAACGTGTTTGTGTTGGAAAGGGGCCCAGCGGGTAGAGTGTCTCAGTATCCTATGAGATAGGATGGGGAAAAGCAGTTATAAGAATGGGGATACCGTATCTCACCCTTCGGTGCCCCTTTTCCACTCCCCGAGGACCCCCATCCAGGTGATCGTCCCTCATTGGTCCACGGCCAGGAATTGGATCTAATAATGATGGCTGTGTCCTGCTCACCTGGATGACAGATCCCTGGCGACTAGACAGGGAGACACCTTCAGGTTTCCCACAGTTCCCTGCATGCAATTTTAAACGTTTGTGAGGCACAGTGTAATTGGGAAAAGTAAAACAAGACAAAATCATGTTTATTCTTTTTGCTAAAATAATAAACGTTACCTACAAATGATACTTTGCAACTGGAATTTGATAATGGATTGCTGTGGGATCTGCATGCTCATTAGAAAGTGCAAATGCAAAGTGGATTCCACACACAGGATTCCATTTGTTTAACACCTTCATTAAAATATCATGCAACTGGAAAAATCTGGTGCTCCTCCTAGACAGAAGAGGAAAACAAAACGCAGATGCAAACTATGCTTTGTGCCCCTCCTACACATTGGAAAGACATGAAAATGAGACTTTCATTTTGCACTCTGCTCAGTAGAAACTCCACACTGTACCTTGTGAAAAAAAGACAAACTTTTGATTTAATATAGTATAGTGTTACTGCTTGCTGATAAAGTATTAACATTTCATATATTGAACACTACAAAATCAGTTTTAGTTTGGCTCAACGCAGCACCACTTGAAAACCATGATGACCTTCTAACTAGAAAGTGAAATAAGTTATATATCAAACGATTTAATGGGACCTCTGTTTTACATCTCTGTATATTTACTAATGAATATATATTCACACATTTTTGCTCCCACGTTTACTGATTAGTGATCGCAAGTTATGAAGGTTCCCCTTACAGCTAGAAACAAGTACTAATCTCCATAAAATCAGGCCAGTTATATTTCTAACGCTATATACACTAGGTGCACTGTGGTCTACTTGCAGTTCAGAGGTCTATGCTAAGCCCACTATGGTCATGCTAGTAAGATTTCTAATACTACATACCACAGTCACGCGTGGTGCACTTCCATTTCTGGGGTCTTTGCTGAATGCACCGTGATAATGATGGGTATATTTTTAATGTTATAAACCCCAAGCATACTGGGTTACACTTATATTTCAGGGGGCATATATAACAGACAATGAAGCAGTGAGAACATAATTGGTTGTTAATTATCAGGGGGAACAGGTGTTAGAGAACACTCCATTTCAGGTACTTCAACCAATCAACCCCTCTGTGTCTGAACAACCTGGGCCGAGTAATCAGTGGGAAGCGGAGGTGGGGGGGTGGGGCACATGCTGTTTGGCACACCTCCCTCCAATACTCTGTAGATAATGAGGGAGGAGGGAAAATTCTCCAGTCGTTGCTTAGACATTTGCTTAGACATTTGCCGGCAAGTAATAAAGAAGCTATTGCAGACAGTATTCTCCTATGCGTTAACCCCCTCAGGGGAAGATATGACCCAACACATGAGGATAGTCATGCCACACAAATTGAGACAGAGATTAGTAGAATGGGCTATTTGGCTACATTACAATCCAGGTACAGGTGATCTGTCAGTTCGGGCCAGAGAAAGAATAGTCACTGCAGTCCCCGAGATCTGTCCACAGAAAACTGATTAGGCTAACATAGGAAATTGTAAGCAAAATAGAGGAGAATACTCCACTGACTATTTAGGCAGATAGAATGTAATGTTTATGCAGCATCCGGTCTTCACTAAACCAGATGAGACAGCACAGGAAGCTATAGCCAATTCTTTTCTCACTGGGCTATAACCTAAAGTCCAAGCACAGCTTAAAATGTGCATAGTATGTGGCAGACCAAACCTTTAATGGAACTGGTGGTGGTTGTGAATCTCTGCATCGCATGCCACTTTTCCCTGTAATTACCTCAGTTAAACTTTTAGGCAGAGATCATTTATCTACACTGCTGTGGTCTATTTACTTTACCCCAGAAGACACCATTCCTGTTTCTTTATGGTCCACACAATACAACTAGGTGGGGTGCATTCACACTGCTGATCAAGATCAAAGGAGGCCCATTCAAAAGACTGCCTTGTTGTGACAAATGGAATCCTGCTCACCAAGGAGTACAAGGATGAGTCGGGGTAAAATGGCCCTCTTAGCCCTCACACTGCTACAAATCCCAAATATAATGCAATCATAAAGGTAAAATAGGCACAGTTAACAGATAGTCCTCCATTGCCTTTTGTGGTAACTTGGGCCAAGGGAGGGCTATACTCCCAAGAGGGGTGTGAAGGTTAGAGACCCAGACAACACAGTATCACAGTCCAAAATAAAGGTAATGGCCAATCAAGGTTCTATAAAAATATATATTCTTTAAACACACCATCTTCAAGTTGAACTAAAAGAGATTTCTACACAAAAACCCACACCAAAGGAGGAGCAGAGAAGATGCAAAAGACTGGAGAAAGGAGCACTCAGATTGTAGTTACAGGGGTGGTAGGTACGGTACTACCATAAAAAGGACATCTTGTAGAAAAGAGGAGCAACCGTGACCTAACCAGTCCCTAGGAACCAAGTGGACAGAGGGGGCAGTTCAGAGTCAACAGTACATGGATTTGGTTCTTGTGGGCTGACGCAGTCAGACCCGAAGTAAAATATATAGCGAGTGGATCAGGCTCAGTCCGGGCACGTAGGATCATGGAGGCCCCAGCAGCAAGCAGGAATCGAGCGTATAGAGCCGGGCATCAATCGTGTGGGTGCTGTGTGTTAGAAGAGTGACTCTCAAAGATGCAGGTCACAGCAGTCCCAGGAACGCTTTGCAGTTGTCTAGGCTGAGTCAGGCTTTTGACACTGGGAGGGGTCGATGAGTGATGCCTGAGCGGTTTGTGTCTGCAGGCGATGGTCATCGAAGTGGTTCTCTTGGGTACGTCTATGTGAGATCAATGAGGTAGCAGTTCAAAGTCTAGCTGGGCTGACCATGGTTGTAACCCCAGTTAGTGTTGGTGAGTGACTTTCCAGTGTTTCAGTTTGGGTCCCGAAGTTGAGCAGTCACTTTGGACCTACCAGGTGATGAGCTTTAGCTCAGACATAATGCAGAGTCAAGCTGGTTGAAGGTGCAAGCAATCTTCAATGGGTGGAGGAGCACAGCACCCAGCACTGGAAACTTTCCTCTTGCTCCGGGTTTGGTGTGACGAACATGGCACTTCAGCTTGTCTGGTTTTCCAGTTGCTGTGAGGCCCTTTCAGGTTGACTCAGGGATAGGATAGTTCTGTTCAGGGTCTGCTCTCCCAATTTAGGAGATTCTGCTGCAGAGTGGTAGGTCCTGATCCACTCCAGAGGTTACTCCTGATGAGCCCTGGGAGTGGCAGGGAACAGATCTTCTTTCTGTCTTGGATGATTCCTTCTTCACCTCAGGCTCAGGGATTTGGTGAGTACAACTCTCCCAAATGAAGTCCAGTGAGTTCTTCAAAACGGATCTGCGGCTGTAAGGGATCCAATGCAACTGAGCAAATCTGCTGAAGAGGTGGAAGAATCCTTCTTTTAAGGGAAAAAGTCCTCAGGCGATTGGACTCATGCTTGCCTGTCTTAGTGGTCCAATCCCAGCTCTTGAATGAAGTGGATTTTGCCCTTCTGATGTCACACCCACAGTGTTTTGCTCCAGAGGAAGTAGTGGGGACATGAAAAAGATAGAGAGACAGTGAAAATCAAGATGGTGGAAGCCTCCTGCCCTTAACCAGAGCCCTACTGTCTATCATGATCCTGCCCCCTTCGTTCTCACTGAGAACAAAGGCCCTTAGACATGCAGCACAATGGTGTGAGGCGACTCCTTTTGAATGGATGTGTTGCCTTGATGCCCAGGCCCAAGCCAGCTGCCTGTTGTGCGGCTGCCTCTGGCAAAAGGTGTTACCTGCCCTCACAAAGATATCAAAGAGGAGGCCCAGCCCTCCACCTTTGTGTCCTACTGTTTGGCAGGCTACACCTAGCTGACCAGAATACAAATCAACTTCCACAGAAGAGATGACTCACAGGAGCTGACACATATGCGTTATGAATTGGAATGCGGTGGTCACGATCATAAGTAGCACCATACACTATGTCTAAACATAGGCATGTCTTTTATTTAGAGTTTTCCAAGACACCAGCATGGAAGACTCATGATCGTCATAGTTTTGGATACGGAAGGGTATATCTTAAAAGCCGCCTCTGTGCAACTGGGACTTGGCTGCCTCTGTGGCTGTCAAGTGCACATTTCAAGGCCTTCAAACTTGCTCTGTGTTACAAGTAGAACAGGTGCTGTGCATCAGGCTACTGATGCTGCAGGACACGAGTGCACTATGCTGTTGGCATGGAGTCAAAAGCTAAGGGGAATCTGGTTGACAGATTACACCTTTTGAAATGGAATTACCCTCATCATTCTATTTGTTATTAAAAATCAAAAAGTCCAGGGCTTTGTAACCTTGCCAGATGGCAATCCCTCACACTTGTATTCCTCAGTACTCCTTGAAAATGAATTAGGTATTATTCCGTTATTGAGTCACCCTTGAACCAGGGGATTATTGCCCCTGCTCTCTGTCTGTGTAACTCTTTCCTATTGCCTGTGAAGAAGCCTTGAGTTCACTTATCTTTTGTTCAAAATATGAGGGCTGTAAATGCAGTAGTGGTCCCTTCCCTGACAAGGGGGACACATTCTGCCTCTATCCTTTCCTATATCCCTCCTAATGCCACTGTTGCAGTAGAGGTGCAGATAGAGCAGAGTACAGATATAAAATATACACACGGAGGAGAAATCTTAGAGACAACCTTGTTAGGGCAGAAAGAAATGTCTACACCAAAGAAGTATTTCTATCTAAACCCAAGTGCAGTACATTTCCATGTCTGCATTGTGGACATTTCTAATAACATTAAAAAAGATGACCATGTGAGACACCCTTACACGGGCAAAAATTTAAATGATGTCATTTTGCTACAAGCAACTCCAAATCTTTGATGTATGGATTGATATGCCCCTTTGGTCATTATTATGTAGGTCAGACTATCCGTAAAATAAAAGCCAGGATCATGGAACACAAATCCAATATTAGAATGAACAATCTGAAATCAACAGTTGCAAGGCACTTTAGTGACAAGAGACATTCAATAGCACAGTTAAAATGTATAGTGATAGAATGAGTCAGGACCCCACCAAGAGGTGGTAGCACACAAACACTGCTATCTAAAAGAGAAATGTTTTGGATCCACAAACTGGATTCTATGAACCCCACAGGATTTAACAAGGAATTTTCACTCATCCCATTTCTATGAACTATCTTGAAGATCGATGAGACTATTGTAATTACAGTCTTGATATTCTATGCTGTACTTCCAATCCGTTGGAGAGTTATTTATGTTGTCTACTTCTCAAAGGGCTTATGCTTTAATCTGAATCTGCTCTTCCTACCCATTGTGATTTCCATCCCATAGGAATATTCTGTAACAATGATTTGTTGTACTCAGCACTTTCGATGTACCTCCAATATTTAATCATCCTTAATACCAGATATTCATAACTAATTAAGCTGATGGTATATGGCTACATCCATATCCATTATGCAGAACAATCAATGACACTAATTCGAACAGCTACTTAGTGATTTATATTTCATAATCCTTCATACAATTTATGGAACACCTGTAATTGAAATGTTCAACATGATGGAAATCGTTATCTTGTAACCATGATCAGATACATTGAGTCATCGAGAGAGCCTATAATATGTGGGTGTCCCCATCACTTCATAACAATTGTAAAAAATTGAGCATCATGATTGTGCAGAATGTTATATGATGATAGCTATAACAGTTGTTTAGTGACTTGGATTCCTAAATGCTAGATATCACAATTGATTAATGATAATTGAATGCACACGTATGTAAGATCAGCCATTCAAATGCTAAACATGTTGTAATATTGTCTAATTGACCTATGGACGGCTATGTACATTCTGTAATTCACTGGACACGCAATTACTTTATTTTTTATCTGTGACAGTATCAAAGTGAATATGATAGTTAGAAATGTACTTCCATTACCACAATTGTAAAAGTTTAATGACAAAAGGTAGAAGTCATTAGCATTAAAACAGTCATCGCTATGGCCACCCTAAGGACCTAGCCATTGTTTACCTATGACGTCAGCACGCCCATTCAGGCACACTGCCATTTTGTAAACAGAGCCGTTCTAGCTCTGCAACAAACGAGAACACTTTCGATCATTATACTCATTGCTAAGTAGCGCTGTCAGGAATTAGGGCTGGGGCAGAAAAAGGCATGCAGTGCATGTATAGGACTAGATAGGTGGAAAAAACTACAATTCACAGCAGTCTCGGGGAAGGTTGTAGTCTTAGGCGGTCGCGCGCATGAGCAGCTGTGAACAATCAGGACCAGACTATTTAACATGCCGGCCGCCTGTGCTCAGGTGCAGCATATTGAAGATTTTCCAGCACAGGTGGCCACGGCGGATTGTTTAAGCAGTTCCGGAGCTGGGAGGGACGCCGGAGGAATGCTGCATGACTTTCCACCCAGGACGCAGTGGTGATCCAGGTAACAACTCTGCATATGATATGCTCCACTACTTCAGGTCCATGTCCCCCTATGGGGGCACGGACACTCAGTAAAGTGCTTGTCAAGAGTTTGTACTTTGTAATATGCATTTCGTTATTGTGCTCTCCTTGCATGGATAAACTCTCAGTGGGCACAAGGCTAAGCCCGCACGATCTACCGCTCCACAGTAGGGAGGGTGTTACTGAATGTAGAGGGGTGAGTGGTGCTTGTACTAAAAAGGACATTATTGAGCTGTGAGGGGAAATACGCTGAACGCACCTTTATGATTAGATAATGAGGGGTAAACTTAAGCTAACATCATGGTATGAAGAGGAAGGGCATCCCTTGAATGCTGTGTACAGTCCAATTTGCTTTTCGCTTGCCCAACGGGCCATGTGTTTGCTCATTCATGAAGGGGAAAACCCTTGTTTGTGCCACCATGCTTGCTCGTGTGCCAATATGTGTTCCACATACTGCAAACCATTCCACGTTCTATGTTAACAATGCTTTGTTGAGTCTGTGGTGATGTGCTTCCAGGTGGCATTGAGTTTTATGTTCTACGCTTCATGTTTCTCTACATTCTCTGTGTTGTACTTTCAGGTTATGTACGTCTGTGCCACATTCAGGTCTATATGGTGGGAATTTCACATTGCTGTAGCAGAGTATAAGGTCCAGGTAGGATGCTATTAGGTTAGGGTTTAGGAAAGGGTGACAAATAGGATTCCTGGTAAGACTAGGACAGGAGTGCTAACATATGTATATGTTTGTCTCTTACCCAACTTCCCCCAAACCTAACCAAACTACGCTACCCTTACCCCCTTTCTGGTGTTCCTCAGTACCCCCTACCTGTCCAAAACCTCTCCCTAATCCCTCTCCCCCCATAGGCTGCCACGTGGCTACCTGTGTTACTAACATCCAGGCTTCTGTGGTTCAGGGGAGGGTGTTGGTATCCTCTTCCCCTTTTGATTCTTGACAAGCACTGGCATTTTTCCATGCAGATTTTACATAATTTCATTGTACTATTTACTGAAAAAAACAGATAATGACCTTGGTCACATATTATCACCTTACAGAGACACAAACACAATATCCATAGTGCCTGCATCTCATCTCACTTATTGAGGTAGGATTGTGCTTACATTTCTATGCACTTTTTACATTTTATTGATACATGGACTCTATCATGACATTTTTTTTAAACTATCTACATTATCTAGATACTATTTTGATTTCTTTGATACTCTTTACAGTAGATACACAATGTTGATTTTGAACTAAGGACAGTTTATACATCTCATGAATGTGCAGAGACTGTAGAACAGAGGTAGGCTTCCTCTTCATAGAGCTAACTGGAACCCTATTTTAAGACATAGTAGAGATCTAAAATATGCAATACTTTTCATAGAATTGAAGACATGACACAAGCAACTGTTCCCTCTACTAGATGTGAGATTACACTCCAAAGAGTCTAAAATTATTTCATTGGTGTAAACAGAGGATCATCTTGTGACTGCTAACAAGGTGATACTGTTATTAATAGATATGATTGGGTCTTAAGTGATTCATTTATAGATAGATACATCACACTTATTGGATTATTTGATTTACTTTATAGATAACGAGTTGAAGCTGCCAGATTGATACACTACATGAACTAAATAAATATTTTGCAGCTGATGAAGGGATTATATGTCACAAAACACATCAAACTCTTTTTAATTTGAATTCTTCTATTATCATGTGTTGTATGAACATTCTTTTATGTGAAATGTGATGAATGCATATTACGTGACTGACACAAACTATTCATATTAATCTGAGGTGATTACCCTGTGTCTGCCTAATGAGTAGAAAGTAACTCCATACATTATAATAAGATTTGACTGACTATTTTGTTAAAACAAGAGGTGTGCAGGGGACAAAAATGTCCACTAGCTTAGGACACCTTCTTTTTTCGTGATTGTACACTGGCAGCAACTTTTGATGTCAGAGTCGCATTCTCTCCCCTGCTTGTTTTCAATACTTCTTTTCACATAGATTGATCCTTACTTATTACTAACTTAGGTGTGCGCTCCTGTTAACTTTGTGCTCTCAACATTCAGCACAATTTGCACACCCCTCACCACCCCCAATCTGTAGGTGCTGTAGAGAGGAAAAATGGCATGTTGAAAAATAAGCTAGTTCCATTGAAGATGTCTGAAGCAATGGTATTGAGAAGTACCACAAAAAGAAAAAACTGTCTCACCCCATATGAGATCTTTCACGGGCGTCTTGCACAGCTGCCATTGTCTCCTCCTGTGAAAGCTGTGTCTAATAATTTGCATTTGACCAATAATAGACTATTAGAATATGGCATCCTTATCTCTTCTGCTAGTCTTGCCCACAACTAGGTCAAAGCAACTCTGCCTAGAGAACCATGTGTCCCTGGCCACTGCTTCCATCCAGGAGACTGAGTTCTAATACAGGTTCACTAGCAAAACTCTGCTTTGGCTCCAAGGTGGAAGGGCCCATTCCAAGTTATCCTGACATCAAACCCAGCCATCAAGTTGCAGGGGCACTCCACATGGGTGCATGCTACCAATTGCAATAGGGTTGTAACCCCAAGTATCAAATAGCTGTATGCTGTCTCCTTGTTCTGTTATATTACATCCTGTTTTCTAGTGTGTCTAATACTTATATCTTAGAGCCTAAGAAAAACAAGCATTGTCAATGCCAACACTTTGGGCTTTTGTGTAGACATGGGAATGTACTTGCTATGCATAGGAATGGTGGTATTAACTATGCATTGTTGGTAGCAGGTTCAAAATGGATTTAGTAGCTGGGTTTCTAATAGCAGTGTCTGGCAAAAGCCTAAAACCTATGCACACGCCAATAATGTTGGATTTGCCAATGCTTGTTTTAAATAGTACTTCAGTGAAGAACATGCAGAGTGTGTATAAATCAATTGGCTGAAGGCACACCAGTAGCGTGTTTACAGCTCCAACTAAGTCAGAAACTCTCAGAAGAGTACTTTGAAAAAACACTGGCAGGCACTTTGAGTGTAAAGTTTGATGATAAGGCTTGATTAATGCAAGCTCAAAGAGTTCCCATGAGGAGGTGTTTTGGGCAGGGAGGGGAAAGATATCGGTGAGATTGGCCAAAGGGATTAGCATGGTCATGGGCAGTCAATGGGCAGGGAAATAACCAACAATACCTACAAGCTTTTCCTTCCTCCTCATACGCCATATCTCCCTATCTGTACTCCAATGCAATAGTTTTGGCTTATAGATGTCACACGCAGAAGATTGCTTTGAGGAAACACTGGCAGCACTTTGAATGTAAATCTGATAGAAGGCCTTGATTAAAGCAAGCACAAAGAGTTCCCATGAAGAGAGGGTTTGGGGGGTTTGAGGCAGGAATGGGTGGTAATGTCGATAGGATTACCATGGCCATGGGCAGGCAATGGGTGGGCACATAACCACACAACACCTACAGACTCTGTGTCCCTCCTCATATGTCACTCTGTGTCCCTCCTCATATGTCATTCCAGGAAATGCCTCTTTTTGTTCCCAGTCCACCCCTGTTCCTCCCTATCTGTACTGCAATACAATCATTTTGGCTTACAGGTGTCGCAAGCAACACCTACAGCCCAACCTAGACATATAAACTTACTAATATAGTTACTACCTCTGGGGTGGAGAGCTGGCCCTGGTATGGAAAGTGTCACATAATCTCTAAGCACTATGATATGATCATTTGTCATTGTTGGGAGATTGGCAATGTGGGGTTGAAGATGGGATGTATCCCCCTGGAGTTGCTCCTTATCCATGTGAAACTCTCCCAAATTGGATGAACGATGACGATTACTGCCAGGCTTTAAATGCAGAGACTCAGACCTCAGCAGTGACCCCTTCCTGAAATATGTTACTCAAACTGAAACCTAAGCGAAGAGATCATCTCACACACCTGAAGTGTTTGAAATATAAAGTGTTTGCGTCCTAAACAGTACTGTTATTCTGTTATCTATACCAGGCGGAGGGATGAAGTGATTTTTCAAAACCATAAGCTGGTAGACTGAAGTGTCATGTATCACGGTGGTGACAGATAGGAAGTCATAAAAGTGGTAATGATAGCAGGGCCGCTGATGTACATTTACCTGGATCTATGTGATTATGTTGCTAAGAAAAGGCTGTCATGTGTCTGCAAAAAGTCGTGGTGAAAATGTAGTCATTACATTAAAAAAATGAAAGTTGTGGAAAATTAATCCATTAATAAAGTCGTCTAAAATTAAATATTTTTAAAGGTAAAAAATGGCAGATAATGGTGGAAAAGTATTCCTAATATGTAAAAAGACTTTAAGACAGTGGGCCTCATTCCGAGATTGGAGGTAGTCATGGTGCTATTTGCGCCATGACTGCCTCCAATAACGGTACCGGCACCAGTCTCGTTCAATGGACCGGTGTAGTGTGACCTTTGCGGGACCAGTAAGTCCCCATTGAAAAAAACATTCCCATTTGAGCCCCCATAGGGCTCAATGGGAATGGGGAAGTAGCTTATAACGGTACCACAATTTGCGGTACCGTTATTAGCTCTGAAGTCCCTTAACGGGTCCCGTCCTTAACACCTGGTCAGACCAGGCATTAAGGAAGGGACCCACTAAGGGATCTCGTAGTAGGGCGGTAAGGGATTACCGGCACTGGTATCCCTTACCGCCCTTCTCAGAATGAGGCCCACTAAGTTTGCTGTAAATGACATACGTTGAAGAAAACGTCACAAAGTTCACTGAAGCCTGACACAATACAAAAAAGCTGTGAAGGAAAACAGATAAGATGTCAGTTAACAGACACAAGAAAGGAAAGTGCCACAGGAAAACAATTCAAGGGCTAAAATGGGTAATTTTATCACTATCATATTTAAAAGCAGTATTTAAGTATTAAAACGGAAAAAGAGCAACCTTACCTTTGATGAGTTGGGAAATGTTAAAATCATTGCTGTATGCATGTCAACAGCAGCCGTCCTGCTTATCCTGCTCGTAAATACTTTTCATGGAAAGCAGATTCCCTTTAAAATGAAATACCTGTTCCAATACATTACCCACTACCTGTTCAGTTTCCATTCTGGGGGCTCTATCATGACCTTAGCAGTATCCCGGTGGTAATACCGCCGGGATATCGCCAACGCAAATAGCGTTACCGCTACTCAGTTCAGCGCAATTTGCACCAGATCATTATAAGGCTGTAGTTCCCCATTTTCTTAAGAGTCCATTGGACTCTATGGGGATATTTGGCGTTACTACCGCCAGCAGTAATAGCGCTAGCAATAATAGCACCAAAAACAGGCAGAAATCTGGATGTTTTGTAACGTTACTGCCGCATTTAAGGGCTACTGCCCAACTGGTGATGAGGCCCTGGGTCTGCACAAAGTTTTGCTGGTTTGCTAAAAGGTGCTTGGTAGAAAAACAACCTTCCAGTTATCCGTAAAGCAGAAATGTATGTCTTAAAACTCCTCTGTATTCATGACAGCCCTCTCTCCAGCTTGCAAAATAAATGCCATTCTCCCTTGAAGATTTCTCTGTGGCTGCTGTGCTCTTCTATTTGATATGTCAACTCCATCGTAACTCAGAAAGGCTGGCCCTGTAAAAACAGAAAATTAAACCAAAAGTGAACCTATTTTGATGTGCGCAAAACTCTAGACGTGATAAAATGAAGGCGAACTTTAGTAAACACAGCCTTTGCAAAAACGATTTTATGAGTGGCTACTTTTTCATAGGCAACATGTTTACTGGTTACCATTTGGCATCAGGGAATGCCCAGAATAATTGTACCAGGTAAGTGCAGTGTAGAGTTGTAGGTGAAGAGTTTCAAAGGCTTGGTGCACTTATATTGTAATCCATAGATTCTAGAAACAGCACTCAGATGTCAAAGGTGTGTTCTAACTCATCCACTGCTTTGTGCCAGTTTACTAGGGATTCATTCAACAGGACATGTACAATGATCCAACATGTAATGTCTCTAGCAGTTAAGTTTATGGAGTTTTTGCATGATCAGTTCCTCTCAAATGGATACAATATACAAATATCTTGTTTTGGTTGCCACTTTGGTGACTACAATGTTTACAGTACCTATGTCTGCCTTTCAGGTTACCACACTGTTTCCAAATTGCTCAGAGGGAGCTGCAATTTGTCTGCAGCAGCCGAGTGAGAAGTTACACAGAAGATGACAGATATGGGAAGTAGCAGATCGGATGTGTGATGAGGCAAATTCTGCACTTGCAGCTTGGGGCATCTACAAGGGGCAACATTTAGAAGGCTGACTGATCCGTTTGGAAGAAGCCATGGGGCTTACATCGGTGGCAGAACTCTCCAATACCGATACTGGGGAAATGCATGGTATTGGGACACTCAGCAAACTAACGAGAGACACCTTGCAACAGCTGGCAAGAAGTGTGATGACCAGTGAAAGAAAGTTACAGTGGGATATGGTATGTGAAGAGGTGCAAGACGGTTTGAATACAGAACTGTTTAACTTTCCCGTGATCGTGTTGTAAATCCTTCATTACACGGGTAAGCGTCCAGGTCTGCACAACGCCCCGACATTGGCCATCTTCCGCTGCTAGTGACGGCAGAGTTCCATTGTCTGATGGGATTCCTAGTTATTTCCACTTCTCTTTTGCCTCCATTATAGTCTGGGACACCCTGACTCTGTTTTGCCGGATTTGCTATATTGATTTAGCACCCTTGCGTCTGTGGGCTGGTGATCTCGGGATAACGCTTTCATACAGATGCTGGTTCATCTCCTCCCGCCCTTTGTTTTCCCCTACCCATTCACCTTGGAAAAATACCCAGGAATAGGTAAACAATTTCAAACCTTCTATTGCGGTGATATTTATAATCCCCTTTTTATTTGTGCACTTAGATTGTGACCCATCTTCTTGTGGTGAGCGATATGTGGCTTGTTGTTATTTCTTTCCTGGTTACAACACATTTTTACTTGTGCACTCAGGTGTTGACCCATCCCTTCATGGTGACTGACATGTGGCTGGTAGTTGTTTGTTTCCTTGGGGGCAACACCCCTCTACTTGCAATGGTATACTGGCGGCTGTGGGAAGGCAATTCCTCTTGCCTCCCCACAAGCCTGCCTCTTTAAATTCATTCCACCAGTTGTTAGGCATGAGTATTGTAAATAGTGATTTTTTAGTATATGTGTACAATGGACTATGCCCTTATGAATGGTTTTTTGAATTTTCTGTTGTATAGTGTGTTAATTCCCCTGATTAAGACGTTTTGAAATTTCTATACGTTGAAACCGGTTGGGACTGCTTAACTATAGGGTCCTAGAGCATATTCTTGGGAACCCTGACTTCTGGACCAAAAGAAATGGGCTCATGAAATCTTACATTGAGTATTATGTCTTTTTCTTGCGTAATGTTATCATTGATTGTGAATGAGTGTTTGATGCTATGATTGGTATGATTGAATGTATGATTTGCATGTATTGACACAATTGGTATGTGCTGTATTTTTTATCTTTCTTTCATTAGTGGTGGGCTGATCATTGTTTTGGACTCTGTTTTTTTAATTAATTGTACAATTGATTTTCTGTGAGGAAAAAAGAACCTGAAATAAAAGTTTCTTTGATAAATAAGACCTAGAACCTTTTTTCTGTTTTTAATCTGAATAGACTTTACAGTCAGTACATTGGGTGGTTCTGTGAGCTGAAAGACTGCACCTTCATACCCAAGGGGATAGCCAAAGGCACCTTGGACCGCTCAAGCAAGTGTTGAATCAAATCTGCTGAGAGGAGGAAGCATCTGGGTCTACTGTAACTGGTAGCACCTTACCATTAGCAAGAAGCTAATGGACTCCTGGCTGGATGAGCAAAAACAATTGAACATGCAACCCAAACAAAATGGAAATCATGATCTACCCAACTAAAACAACATAGATGAAGACAACCTCTTTCATGGAGGAAATGCTAGGCTTCCTTCAGCCTACCATCACACTTGTCAAAAACTGCCTCTACACCTAATATCAAACTGATACATCATATCATATTTGTAATACCACAAAGAGTCTATGCGTTACTTGGTAGTACTTTCAAGATTAGGTTATGCCAACAGCCTCTACATAGACCTCCCAAACTATACTTTGAACATTTTCAAGAGAGCATAAAATGCAACATCCAGACACCTGATGAGACTAAGAAGATGGCACTATATCACTTTGGCAGTATGGGGCCTCTACCGGCTTGCACTGAAATATTATATGTTATGTTAAAGGATATTTATACGCCAGACGATCACCACCAGAGTGGTCTCCTGGTGATCTGGTGGATTTGAAAAGCTAGAGGGTAGGGTAAGTTAGTAAGACTTAGCAGGAAAAGGATCAGGAGAGCGGTGATGTGCTGTTGGCAGCTTCAGTTTGGTTTACACTGTTCACTGAGCATGAATTATTCGGTCGGTAGCTGTCGTGTGCTGTTATGTGAGGCTATGTGTCATTTGTTTCATTGTTGCAATGTGGTGAAATGTGCGGTTTGTTGCGCAGTATAGGTATGGTTGCGTTATGTTCTTTTTTTAGAATTGGAGAGCTGTGAGCAGAGGGATGAGATTTTCAGTGGGGTTTGGTTAGTGGTGGCCTTCCATCATACCTCCTATGCTATGGCTGCCTGTGATACGCATCCCTTCTAGTGTTGCATATTGTAGTGTTCTAGCGGGACGGAGGGTCTCCCTCCTTTATTCTGTGTAGGGTTATGGGTTGTCTGCAGCCCCCCTCCAGTGTCCTGGAGGAATTATTTCTGCACCTGTTTTGCCGTTTGTCCTATACTGGTGCAACCTGCCACCTCTTTCCTCACTTACTTCGGGGTGGGGGGGCCATGGGACCTTTTCCCTGTGCTCTTGATCTACTTGATCCCTGTGCTTTTATGTTGCCACACTTTCTCCTTCGATTCTTGTCCCCTCTGTGTGTGGTTCAACCTGGGGCACTCCCATTTCCCTCTTTAGACTCCGTAAGGGCCTCCATTAGGACCTGGGTCTCCCTCCCATTTGAAAGTCTCTCCAACTCCCTGCACTTGTTGTGGTATGCTGTAGTCCTCCATCTTGTGAGGTGTGTTTGTTCATTCCGACGGGTGTGGGTGTTGCTCATTCGCTTTTGTCCGGTTCTCAGTTGAACAGCTGGGTTTTTAGGAGTTTTCAGAATTTTAGATGGTACTTTGTGTTTTGAATTTCTCTTCAGAGGGAGTTCGAAGTGTTTAATGCTAGGCAAGAGAATGCTGATCCACCAAGTTTTTTCCTTGTGTACTGTTTTGGTTCCAGGCGGATGCTGTTGCTGTATCTGAGTATTCTGGCCAGCTTGTAAATGATGATCTTCTTTTGTAAGAATTCTGCTCCTTGGCCGTGGATTGCTCTGTGTGTTATGCACATAGTTTTGAATGTGATTAATTTTTTGACTGGCAGCCAGTGTAGCATCTTTAGCGCGGCAGTGATGTGGTCTCTTCATGATAGTTTAAGGAGGAGTCTGGCTGCTGTGTTCTGTATACGTTGCAGTTTCTTCAGTAGATAACCCAGCATTCTGAGGTATAAGCTACTGCCGTAGTCTATCCTGCACATGATGAGGGAAATTATGGCTAGAGTTTTGTGCATAAAGGAGTGGAATGGTAAGACCTTTTTGGTGGTGTATAGATCAAAGAAGCATTTCTTGATTATTGTGTTTACTTGCGGTTCAAGTGTTAGCTCATTGTCCATTACGATTCCAAAGTTTCTGACTATTTTTGATGGCATGGGCGCTGTTCCTAGTTCTGTTGGCCATGGATGAATTGGTTGATTTCCTGTTTTTTGGATATGATCATGATTTCTGTCTTGCCCGGGTTGAGTTTGAGGCTGTTTGTGTTCATCCAATTGTAGAGTACTTTCAGACAGTCTACTAGCGTTGTGCTCTCTTCTTGTACATCTTCAATTTTATAAATGATTTGCGTATTATCTGTGTAGTTGTAGCAGGTGAGGTTGTGCCTTTGGATGAGGTTGATTAGTGGGGTCAAGTAGATTTTGAAGAGGAGTGGGGACAGGGAGGATAATTGCGGTACTCCACTGTTGGTGTCTAGTGGCGCTGATTTGAATGGTTTTATCCAAACCGTTTCTGTTCTTTCAGATAGGAATAATTTAATCCAGGTCAGTGCCATGTCGGTGATCCCTGTTTCTTCCAGTCTTCTGATTACGATGTTGTGGTTGACTATGTCGAACGCTGTGGAGAGGTCAAGTAGTATAAATGCAGAGTTTGTGTTGGATTCTGCGTTGGTCTTTATGTCATCCCAGATAGATAGAAGTGCCATCTTGGTCTCTCTCATGGGTCTGAAGCAGACTTGTGCCTGGTCTAACAGTTGGTGGGTTTCTATGTGTTCCAGTGTTTGTTCGTAGACATAGATTTCTAGCAGTTTTGAAATTGGCCTGTATTATCCTTGAGGAGTGGTTTGATGTATGCAGATCTGAAGGACCACTTTACTCTTGCAATTGAGAGTGATTAGTTTAAAGAAGTTTCTTTGGCATTCCAGTGGCATGCCTTGTGTGAGTATTGATTTATAGATGTCGGGTGGACAGGGGTCAATTGATGATCCTGCTTTATTTCTAAGTTTCACCAACTTGATGAATCTCTCTTCTGATATGTGTGTGAAGCTTGCAGGTTATTCCGTCATTCCAGGTTCTGTGAGGTCTGGTGCACGGTCTGGTCAATTGGTTTGCTTTGTATGATCTGATGTATGTCAGTGATTTCATTTTTGAAGAGGTCTGTGGGGTTGCTGCATAGTTTTTGTGAGAGTACTGGTGTGTTGTTGCATCCATGTGGGCTTCTCATCTCTTTTATGATGTTGAATAGATCTTTTTGGGTGTTGGTCGCTATTGTGATTCGGTAGACGTAGTATTTCTTTTTGGCTTTGAAAATGTCCCTTTTGTATGCTATGATTTGTTTATTCTTTTTGCCTGGTCGTAGTTTTTCCTCCATTCTAGTTCAGGTTTCTGTTTTTTTTTTTTAAATTGTACTGAAGTGGGATGTGAACCATCTTGCCACTGCTTTCTTTTTTGAAGGGATGAAGGGTTTTTCCTGGGGAGATGCTGTCTATTGTATCAGCGATCCATTTCTGGATTAGGTCTGCTCTGTCATCTAGGTCGGTTCCGTCCGGGCTTGCGGTTGATGGTTTTGAGGATTCCAGTTATTGTTAAGTTACTACTTTTGATGGTATTCCAGTTTCTTTTCCAGATTGTGGGGAGCTTTTGGGTCTGATGAGGTGTTCGCGCCATAATACTTGCATTGGTGGCGCAGTAGAGATCAGGATTTTGTAGCAGTGAGAGTGTGTCCTGCTGTGCGTGTCGCTCTTTTACCATCTGGCAAAGTTTCATTGTAGTTGCTTCATTAGTGATTTTTGAGAGTTTGTGTTCTATTTTTTAAACCATATGTTGAAGTCCCAGAGGATGATCAGGTGGTCGTGTTTGATGTCTATGTTTGTGATGGCTCCTGTGAAGGTGTCTACAAAGGTTGTGTCGTAGGTCGGTGGTCTATAGTTGAGTATGAATATGAGGTTTGTTTTTGCGTTGGCAGTCAGGTGAAGGACTAGGAATTTGCAGTTTCTGATGTTTAGCGAGTTGTCTGTTTTTATTTCTAGGTGTTCTTTGTATGCTATTGCAAATGCTCCTCCTCTTTTTCCTATTATGTTTACCTGTGTGCATTTGAAGTTGATGGGTAGGCAGCTGTGTAGTGTGACTTTACAGATGCCATCTAACCAGGTTTCTGTAACGAATAAGATGCCTATTCCAAGATGTCTATTCCACCATCATAGAGTAGATCGCAGATCTCTGTAGCATGTTTGGATATTGATCTAGCATTGATTAGATTGTATTGTATTCAGAAATGAAGGAGCCACTTCAGCATTAGTTCATCAACTGCCAAGCCTCCCGTGGGAGGGGGCCACATGTCACTATGGTGAAATGTGTCATATGTCCTATGCAAACTATAACCAAAATATTATGGGAGGAATGTGCCTGCTGGGCCTAGAGACCCAAGCTACTCCACACTGATGAACACCAACAATGGTGAAAGATGTGTGGGGATGCTTGTGGTCTCGTGCAGAAGGGATGTGACCTAGCAGTTCGGGCTGGACTTTCACCCTTTTGGGGTGGGGCCAAGCCTGATTTGCATATGGTCTTTCCCCTTCTGTAATGGCATGGCAGGCAAAGAACGATGGTCTGGAGGGTTGCGCCGAGCAATGCCAGTGGTTAAGATTCAGTCTAAACCTTCCAGCCATCACCTCTTTGTTTTTGCTTTGTCACCCGGAGTGGGATGGGTATGCCCAGACGTGGGTCCCGTGCATGCTGGGCCTAGAGACCCAAGCTACTCCTCACTGATGAGCCCCAACAATGGTGAAACATGTTTGGGGATGCTTGTGGTCTCGTGCAGAAGGAATGTGACCTAGCGGTTCGGGCTGGACTTCCCCTTTTGGGGTGAGGCCAAGCCTGATTTACATATGGTCTTTCCCCTTCTGTAATGGCTTGGCAGGCGAAGAACGATGGTCTGGAGGGTTGCCCCGAGCAATGCCAGTGGTTAAGATTCAGTCTAAACCTTCCAGCCATCACCTCTTTATTTTTGCTTTGTCACCCCGAGTGGGACGGGTATGCCCAGACGTGGGTCCCGTGCCTGCTGGGCCTAGAGACCCAAGCTACTCCTCACTGATGAGCCCCAACAATGGTGAAACATGTTTGGGTATGCTTGTGGTCTCGTGCAGAAGGGATGTGACCCAGCAGTTCGGGCTGGACTTCCCCTTTTGGGGTGGGGCCAAGCCTGATTTGCATATAGTCTTTCCCCTTCTGTAATGGCATGGCAGGCAAAGAACGATGGTCTGGAGGGTTGCCCCGAGCAATGCCAGTGGTGAAGATTCAGTCTAAACCTTCAAGCCATCACCTCTTTGTTTTTGCTTTGTCACCCCGAGTGGGACGGGTATGCCCAGACGTGGGTCCCGTGCCTGCTGGGCCTAGAGACCCAAGATACTCCTCACTGATGAGCCCCAACAATGGTGAAACATGTTTGGGGATGCTTGTGGTCTTGTGCAGAAGGGATGTGACCTGGCAGTTTGGGCTGGACTTCCCCTTTTGGGGTGGGGCCAAGCCTGATTTGCATATGGTCTTTCCCCTTCTGTAATGGCTCAGCAGGCGAAGAACGATGGTCTGGAGGGTTGCCCCCAGCAATGCCAGTGGTTAAGATTCAGTCTAAACCTTTCAGCCATCACCTCTTTGTTTTTGCTTTGTCACCCCGAGTGGGACGGGTATGCCCAGACGCGGGTCCCGTGCCTGCTGGGCCTAGAGACCCAAGCTACTCCTCACTGATGAGCCCCAACAATGGTGAAACATGTTTGGGGATGCTTGTGGTCTCATGCAGAAGGGATGTGACCTAGCAGTTCGGGCTGGACTTCCCCTTTTGGGGTGGGGCCAAGCCTGATTTGCATATTGTCTTTCCCCTTCTGTAATGGCTTGGCAGGCGAAGAACGATGGTCTGGAGGGTTGCCCCGAGCAATGCCAGTGGTTGAGATTCAGTCTAAACCTTCCAGCCATCGCCTCTTTGTTTTTGTTTAGGAATGTTTTGAATACATCTGAATTAATGGCACTGTTCTGGGCAACCTTCCACACCACAGTTTTTTAGCCCATCTCCACCATAGTAAAAGGGGTGCAGCCATATGCAAATCAGTCAGGTACTGCCATCAAAGGGAGCAGCCTAGCCCAAACTGCTCGATCAGGTCCCCTCTGCACGGAAACACAAGCAACCCCAGACATGTTTCGGCCTTGTTCGGCCTCCACACTGAAGTGCAGCTTGGTTCACTATGGTGCAGCAAGCAAGGGATCGATGTCTGGGCATAACCTTTCCCACACTGGGAGACAAACTATAACCAAAAAAGTGATGTGTCAAACATTATGAATCAATCTGAACCACTGCTCTGGGCAAACTTACACACCACCATTTCTTAGCCCGTCTGCGCCATTGTAAAAGGGGTCCAGTCATATGTAAATCAGTCTGGTACTGTCCTAGGTAAGACACAGTGATCCAGTGAACCACCATTAGTGATGATTCTGTTGGATATTTATTGGGTGACACCTGTCTAGGGCAATAGAACAACCAATTCCAAAACCAGAAGTGCACAATTACTTTTGGGGATTTTTGAATGAATGAGGCTAACCTCTGTTTGAATGGTATTACCCAAATTGTTCGTTTACAATTGTTCGAAGGAACAATAATCAACAATTGACCGAATTTAAAGGGTCACAATTGACCTTTTCACAATTGACCGTATATATATATATATATATATATATATATATATATATATATATATATATATATATATATATATATATATAAATATTACATGGCCACGGTAGTGGCCATGTAGTTATGGTTAAGTTGCTGTTTCCATAGGAAGAGCACTTTTTGGGCGGCTTATAACTTCGCTCTACCTGGACGGATCCTCACCAAACTTTGCAAAAAAAGTAGTTGGGTCACTTTGAATTTTTTTGCAAAGATTGGTGAGGATTCGTCTAGGGGGGGGGAAGTTATAGGGGGAGTCCCAAAACTTTTTTTTTTTTCCCATAGACTGAATGGGAAAAAACTTTGCGCACGGCTACAGCCCGAACCGCTGGACAGATTTACACCAAATTTGCAGCAGGAGCGGCGGCCTGGTCCCAAAAGCGTGCTTTTGTAAATTTGGTGTAAATCTGTCCAGTAGTTTTTTTAAAAATGACCAAAATGTAAGGCAAAAAAATTAGTGATATCTGCGTTCGCTTCGCGGACGGACTTCCCTGTTCGCTCCGCGGACAGCACCCCGATTGGCCCATGGGCTTGCGTCATGTCCGCGGACATGCAACGTGTTCGCTGATTGGACGGCGAGGGGCGTGGAGCGCGTCAGATTTTCTGTGGCGCCCGCCATCTTGTATTCGCAGTCGACCGCGTACAGCACAGTGAAACGTGGATAAAAAATTGTATTTAGTGCCGTGTGTTGGTGTGTAAGAGTGTTTGGGGAGGGTTGGGGAGTATGAGATAGGTTCAATGTTTTGTTTTTTTATGTGCTAGACCTTTTTGTTGCGTTCGATTTGTCCGCGGAGAACACGGCTGTTCTGACATTTTGTAAATAAACTAAATGGTGGGGTGTTTAGAGGACGGAGTATGTGTCATTTTTGTTCGCAAGGAAGGTAAAAATGAGCTATGAACACTCGCGGTGTACTTAATTGTTCGTAAATACACAAACTGGGGGTGTCCTCAGGACGCTGTCCGTATTGTAATCTGTCTAGTTGAATGTGTTCTAAGAACACTCGCAGTGTCCCGAAATAGTTGCAATTACACAAAATGGGGGTGTTCTGAGAACGTTGTTTGTATTGTTCGTTGTCAGGGTGAAAGTGTTTTAAGAGCACTCCTTTTTTTCGCTAATAGTACAATTTCCTAGGGGCCTCAACCGACATTTTGTCCACTAAAGAAACGATAAATCCGGCTGGTGTGCACCGACATTATGTGATAATCGTATGACTGGCGCTATTGACCTGGCTGACTTGCTTTTGCGACGCTAAATCATATCTCCCGCCCCTAAGCCTGATATTATCAAAGCATTCATAATCCCCGCCTCTCTCCGTGACGTTACAGGGTGTGTAATGAAACGCGCCCAGTCGTCTCCAGTACTACGCGACTTTTACACAGAACCTGGAAGACAACACACATTATGTCACAACCACAATTCGGAATATGAAACTGTGATTTAAAAGCAAAGAGCAAGATTGTAAATGTTGTAAAGTACATTTATTTCACATGAAATGTTTAGTGAATATTCAGCGATTTGCTATTGTCTCTGCTGTTGATCAGCAAAAGTTTATTTGGAGCCACGCGTTGTTCCTTTGCGGTAGATAGGCTGTTGGTTTATGATAAAAGCAGTAAATGGTCGCTCTGATAATCAGAAGGTTGCTCCAACAACGAGCCATTAGACCACTCTATTGGTTGGTATGTTGTTTGTAGCCGCTAGTACTGTGTAAGGGCATATTGGTCCTTGGCGATTGTCCCATAAAATGGTGAGGGTCATGAAGTTGCATATTTAGACTTGCACCTGGCAGTTGAAGACCCCTTCCGCTGGAGTCTGTAAATCGTGACATAGACAAAATGGGGCCACGTACCTGTTTTAAAAAACATAAATTAGTCTCACAAGCCGATCTTCATTAAAAATCATCATTTTATTTATTAGGGCGTGAAACTATTTGCTATCAAAGATAGTGCAACAGAGTATGTTAATAATAAAATAATAATATTTTCCCATTCATATAGAGCTAAGAACCGTGAGGTATGTAAGCGGTGCTTATTATTAACCACGGTGTGTGGTGCTCATTTATCGACCACGGAAGGATGAAAGGCTGAGTTTTGCCTTGCCGGGATTCAAACTTGCGTTAGCAAGCTGTGCTCAGATGTCAAAGCGAGCGCTGTACTCGCTGTGCCACTTGACAGGCTACAGTGAACCGGCACAGCGAGTAGAGCACTTGACCGCCTATAGACCGGTTAAATTATTTCTATTAACCCACCCTGTGTCGTCTGCCTTTTTCAGAGCCCTCTAAACGACAGGGGATCAATTCGGCGGTGATAGTGCGTGGTAGAAAACATAATGCCACTTTCAACGAACAAGTTCAACTTCAGCGGTCTTTAATGCTACGCTATTGTAATTATATTTGGTATAAAGTAATCTAAAGGGTTACTTACAGTACAATTGCAATTTCCATTGTCTACGAGTGGTGCAGTCCCAAAATACGACTCTGCGTGTGCCAACGATCTTTCGCATAGTGATATAATATATAAAAGTGGTTTCGTTTCAGAAATTTCATATTTATCTTCTCTTACGTTTTAGCAACACTCCTTCAAGAGAAGTCTTTCATCACAATCTCTGTCTGTCAAGGTCAAAACACAATAAAACCTTATAGTCTGCTTCGTGAGCCTCTCCGGGGCCCGAGAAAAAAATGGAAGCAGCTGACCTTCACTGTGAACGAGCATACATTTTTACTTTGCAACATTCTGTGTAAAGCCATCTGTAGATGTTGGTTTTTGCACGCCATGTTTGTATATTGTTTGCGTGATATTAAAAAAAGTTTGTTTAAAGGACGTTATGGTTCTAAGTACAGCCGAAAGACCCCTGAAAATAGCAAGTTATGGTAAGCTATGAAAAATAACTCGCGCCACCACCATGCACTGCTAAGACTAACACCCAGGACATCAAAGATGACATCGCAAATGTCATTGATGAAATCACTGATGACATCACATGTGTATGTACTTTTCATGGAATTTGTGTACTAGGGTTTTTTATTATAATGTTCCGAAAAAAGTGTCAAGGATATTGCAATAAATATCATACCGTTATTAGTGCTTTGAACGATGCATTGATATAAATAGCATTGTATTATGGGATTCTATGTAGTATACTGAGCTACTAATGGAGAAAGATAGCATTGTGTGCAGAGTACAAGATAAAAGTATAATATTTGTTATGTTAATATGTTGAATAATGAAATGATAATTGTCCTGAAATGTTCGAAAATTCACAAAATGGGGGTGTTCTGAGGACGTTATTCGTATTGTGTGATTGCTCGCTGTATGCAATGAGGGAATGTGTTGAAAGAGACTGTGTGTGGTGAAGATGGCAGAAGTGGAGAAAGTCAGGGTGTTGGTGCTCGGAGATATGCTTGTGCATGGTTTAGAGCAGTACACTGAATGCAGGCATGTTGCAAAGAACTTTGATGTGAAAGGAGTGGAGGTGGTGTGGAGCACTGTGCCTGATTGCAATGTACAGGGAATTGTACAAGTTTGTGCGGATATGGCCACGATGAACAGTCCGCATGTCGTAGTTTTGCACTATGGTGCTTTCCATTTGGGCAGCGTCAGTGTCCCTACTTTGTTGGCTGATTTGGAACACTTGATTCAAGCCGTAATGAAGATCCTTCCAAATGCGAAAGTAATTTTTTCTGGATTACTACCTATGGCAATATGGGACAATAGTTCAGTTTTTTGTCCTCAGCAAAACATTGCTAGGTGTGTCATCAACCGAGGCATGTGTGCCTTCATGCTTAGAGCTGGTATGTTCTTCTGTAACAATGAGAATATTGATGCCAGTAATGGTGTTAATTTTAAAGAAGATGGCATTTCTTTATCTTTTACTGGAAATGCCTTTCTATTTTGGAATGTAAGGGTTGCTTTGGAGAAGGTTATGTGAAGATTTTAGGAGTAAAGTAAGAAAAAAAAACAAGAAAAAAAATATAAAATAACAGGTGTCTGTCAAGCATCTGTAAAAAAAACAGAAACGGCTCTTTTCAGAACCAACTTCATAGGGGAAATGGGGCACACTATTTAAATTTACATTCACCACGCTCAGATTTTCGATGTGTCCGCGGACATGGCGGTAGTCCGCGGACATGAAAATCACTACGAGGGGGTTAGTATGTTCTATGTTACATGTCAGGGATATTATGGTTAAGTTGTGCTACTAAAAACCTATGAAATTCAGTGAAAAAACTTTGTTAAAGGGACGTTATGGTTAAGTTGCGCTACTAAAAACCTATGAAATTCAGTGAAAAAACGTTGTTAAAGGGACGTTATGGTTCAAAGTAAAACCGAAAAACCCCTGAAATTCGGCAGTTATGGTAAGATAAGCAACCATAACTCGTGCCACCGTGCACTGCTAACACTAACACCGAGGACATCAAAGATGACATCACAAATGTCATTGACGCTGTCTGTATTGTTCTCTGTCAAGTTGAATGTGTTCTAAGAACACTCGCCGTGTCCTGAAATGTTCGCAAATAAACAAAATGGAGGTGTTCTGAAGACGTTTCTAAGAACACTCCTGGTGTCCTGGAATGTTCGTAGGGGGTGCCTGAAGGCGTAGCCCGTATTGTTAGCTGGCAAGTTGAATGTGTTCTAAGAACACTCGCAGTGTCTTGAAATGTTCGCAAATAAACAAAATGGGGGTGTCCTGAGGACGCTGTCCGTATTGTTCTCTGTCAAGTTGAATGTGTTCTTAGAACACTCATGGTGTCCTGAAATGTTCGCAAATAAACGAAATGGGGGTGTTCTGAGGACACTGTCCGTATTGTTCGTTGTCAAGTTGAATGTATTCTAAGAACAATCGCGGTGTCCTGAAATGTTCGCAAAAAAACAAAATGGGGGTGTTCTGAAGACGTTTCTAAGAACACTTGCGGTATCCTGGAATGTTCGTAGGGGGTGTCCTGAAGGCGTAGTCCGTATTGTTCGCTGGCAAATTGAATGTGTTCTAAGAACACTCGCAGTGTCCTGAAATGTTTGCAAATAAACAAAATGGGGGGTCCTGAGGACACTGTCCGTATTGTTCGTTGTCAAGTGGAAAGTGTTCTAAGAACTATCGCGTTGTTCTGAAATGTTCGTAGGGGGTGTCCTGAAAACACTGTCCGTATTGTTCGCTGGCAAGTTGAAAGTGTTCTAAGAACACTCATAATGTCCGCGGACATTAAAAGTTTCCATAGACCATAGTTGAAATGTTTGACTCTATGGATGTGATATGCTGCAATGGTTGTTGCCAGGGCATAGAGTCTTGGGTGTATGGCCATCTGGCCATGCACCCAAGAGTCTATGCCCTGGCAACAACCACCGCAGCATATCACATTCATATTTGCTTATAACTTTGGGTGAAAAACAAATGCATAAGGAACAAAGGTATTAGATACTATGGATGTGATATGCTGCTATGGTTCTCCTTATTATTGTATATTTACTGTTTGGTCTATTAACGGGAGTCCATGTTTTTCTTGTTAATTTCTGTGATAAAAGAAAATAGCATGTTAGTATTAGTATTTTGTAATGACTTATTACATTGTATAATCAATATACTTTTTTTTTTTTGGACCCTCATATTTAGTAGATTACAAATCAGAGTACTGTGCAATTTGCTCAGTTTCTGTATTTGTTGCTAAAATCATTGGGTCTGTGGGAGAAAAAAAAAACCATGTTGGATTAAAAAAAAACCTTTTTCTGTTATGCTACAGTTTATTTGTTTGTTTGTTTTCAGTGTTCACTTGTTGTTTCTGGCTAACGCTTAATACTTTGGCTTGTTGTATTTTTTTGGAGCAGTAACATATTATTTATTTGTTTTGATATTATAAAATTTTGGAGCAGTTAGATACCAATTGGCGTATTCTAACTGTCTATTTATTTGATATATTTTAGTGGTATTGATTTATCTATTTGGATATTGTTAAAGTTTGGGACAGTTAGATACCAATTGGTGTATTCTAACTGTATATTTTTTGGTCTAATTTAGTGGTATTCATTTATCTGATTAGTTGTTGTAGAATCTTTGAGCAGTTAGATAGCTTTTGGAGTATTCTAACAGTTTATATTTTTTAACACAAGTTTACTTAGGGTTTAAATACAGTTTAGTTATTAAATTTTGGTTTTAAGAACATCAAATAAGCGTTTGTAAGATTTCCTGGTAATCTCTGCTTTAGAGTAATGGTACTATCATTACATTCAAACCATCCACATTTCTTTTTTATATATGCAGTGTAGTGCCCTGAATTGGTTGTGGCTCCTGCGTGGTAGATTATACCTATTGTTGTGAAGGTTTTCTTACCAAGTGATATTTGACCATGTGTGAATCCAGTCAGCTTGCAGTTGTTTTTGGTACCATCTGCATTGTAACGTAGAAGCATTAGTGTTATGTATTTACTATGTGTTTGTATTACTAACGTGGAGCGATTATCTGAATTGCAGGTAGAGCATAATCTACCATGGTTTGCATTTTGTACAAGTCGCTGAAATGGAATGGATTCACAATTTGGTATTGATATATATATGACGCGTTCATTGGGGATTTCTTCTTGTGTCACATTGTTGCAGAGAGTGCATGTATGTTTCCACATGTATGAAATCTGAAAGATTTCATTTATAGGTATGTTTTTGTTTTCCAGTACTTGTAGTAAGTACATTAGAAATTCTTGTGGATCTTCCTGTGAATTTATAGAGAGTTTCACCATTCCAGCACAGTAGTCCAATTGTTGTCTTATTCCAAAAACACTATACGTGTTGTCAGGATTATTTGCTGCATTTCTGTGAAGTACTAACATTTGCAAACACAATGGGTCTGAACTGTGTAAGTAAATGTTGTCAACAATTGGTGGTAATTGAAATAGAATATTCATTGCTACATTTGCGTAGCAACTTACACCAACTACATTTGAGAATTTAAATGGTCCAATTAGTTCTGTATCTAACTGCTTTTTTTGGAGTTTGTCTTCCTTCTTTAAAGAAGTACTTGGTTTACTTTCCCTAATTGATTATTTTTTGCTTGTGGTACTTGATGAAGTATTACTTCCTTTTACTCTTTTTGGAGGATTTGCAGTGACATCCTGTTGCATTTCTGTTTGATTTATTTTTCTTTTATAACGTTTTATTTTTTGTGGAACAGAATATGGGTTTAGGTGGGGGGTGCATAGTGAGCAAAGTTTATTGTATTCTAAAATGCAAGGAATATCAGCGTTTATTTTACTTGCATCAAAGTTGATTAGAAATAGAGCGTCAAGTGTACGTAAGCGTGATAGTGCTACATAGCTCATGCCTTCTTTAAAGACTGTGTTACCAATATCTATCATTGCTTTGTCTAGGGTAAGACCTTGTGATTTATGAATCGTGACTGCGTATGCAAGAGTTAGAGAAAATTGTTCTCTGCGTACATACATATCTTTGAAGAGAAGGAATCTAGCTGTTGAGCGTCCTATCCTTTTTACTTCTGAAAGTTTGTCAAAGAGTATTTTGACAAACTAAGTTTTGTTGTCGTGTGGGTATGTTTGAAAGCCAACAACTGTACCCAGTGCTCCATTAACTAGTCCTTGGTCCACGTCAAGGTTACGTTTAAGCATTACTCTGCAATTTAAGGATCATTTTCTAAGCCTGCTGTGTTTGAGATTGATTTTTCTAAACTATTCAGTCTTGTTGTGGCTTGGTCACACATGGGTAGTGTCATACCATGTACATCTAGTTTGTCTGTGGTGCTAATTTCCATGATTGGTTGCATTTCTTTACTTAGCATGATTTCATTGAATTTGAAACAGCTTGCAAGAGTTGGCATTAAGGCCATACAATTGACATTTTTGTGGGCTAATTGTTCCATAACATCTGTAGCACATGCGTTATCGCCATAAAGTGCATTAATGTGCCGGGTTTTCAATATTCCTTCTGCTTCTTTAGAAAGTATACCAACTCTGATACTTTTAAAAATGTTGGCATAAGTGAGATCTGCAGATTGCCGCATGTTTTCTGTTAATTCTCTGTATTGGAAATGTTGCCAAAGGTTGACATTTACAATGCTGCCAACACTTTTACGGCAGAGTTTGTGTCCTAATGTTTTAAAAATAGGCTCACCTTTTACTGGTGTTAATTGAAGCAGATCTCCAAAAACAATAATGTGTTTTCCTGCAAAGAGCTCTTCATAGTCTGTTTTGAGTACTTCTTGTAATCTGAGGTGAATCAAAGCTAAAATCAGGTTGGAGACCATGCTCACTTCATCTATTAGTAGCATTTTCATTTGTTTCAATACTCTGCGTAATTCCATTGTAGCTTCTGCAGAAAGTTTGTAATAGTCTAATTTGTTCTGGTGTTCTACTGGTAATAGTAGTAATCGGTGTAATGTAACACCAGGCAGCTAAACCTGTGGGGGCAGTGAAAACAGCTGACAGTTTGTTGTTTGTCAATTGTTGAAGGAAATTACTAATGATTTTGATTAGGAATGTTTTGCCAGAACCAGCTTCACCACTGACGTACAGTAGTATAGGTTTATAATTATGGCAGGAACATTCTTTATTTTCATGTTTTACACCATGTGCAATTTGTTTTGTTACTTCTTGAAAAATGATACTTTGCTCATTGTTTAGTTTTGATTGTAGTATAGTTAAGTCTTCCTTATCTTCATACTGACACATGGTGTTTTCTACTTCTATCATAGCTAATTCTGCCTCATTTATTATTAGTGGTTCTCCCAGTGGTTCTTGGCTTCCTGTTACAGAAGGTTGACTACTGTCAGGAGTGTCCTTATCTAGTTGGGCTTGGAGTTCTTCTTCGTGTTGCTGTTCATTGTGCAACATTGTTTTGTACTGTGTAAAGTTTACATCAGTTATAGTGCTTTCATTTGCTTTGAAAGCATCCTCATATGAGTCATAGTTATCTAGTAATTGTTCTTCTTTTCTCCATGGTTTGAAGAGTTGTAGCAGGGACATGTAATATACTTCTTTATGTTGAGGAGTCTTTAATGACAATTTGATATGATTAATTACATTTGGTTTAGTGAGTTTAACTAAGCTGCCTTCACAGTTTGTCATTCTATATTTACCTTTTTTTTCATCAGGTTTCATATTATTTTTGTATGTGTAGCTTTGGGCTATGTGGTATAGACACATGTTTTCCAAAGTATTACTTCTGTTTGGGTAGTATGTGTCCAATAAATTGTTTTTTAAAATGTCTTGGCTGTTGGGATCATGTTTGGCTATTGTTTCTATATCTTCATATGATTTTAGAACTATTTTTCTAGATTTAGCTGGACCAAGACTTAGCCATACTATATTTTCAGATTTACCATACAATGCAGTACCAGTTAAACGATCAGCTGCTTCATATGATCCACATTCTCTATGGGTGAGCATTTTTATGCCCAAGCTGTATAATTTCTGAGATACTTTTTTTATCTGATGACAGGTCATTCCAGAGGTCTTGGAGCTCTGTCTTTTCTGCTTTAGTTAATTATGCTGTGACATATCGTGCAACTGCAGTAGAATTGTCTGCAATGTACTGCACATCTATGTTTGCATTCCATAAGTGGGCAATGATTGCATTATAATCATTGATATATTTTTCTTCTTCTTTTCTTTTTAAGTAATATGTATTTTTAGGTGACTTACCTTTAACACTATGTCTAACTGAAGACATGAGGTTGTTCACCTGACCTGCATTTGTAACTGGTATAGGGAAACCAAATCGGCATTTGGTGTAGTATTTCCCTTTGTTTTTGTATTTGCGACGACAATATTTTCCACATTTGAGTCTTTGAAATTGTAAAATTTGTGCATGAAGATCACTATTTGTGGCTTCTGATGGAATTTCACAAGTGACATATTTTTCAATAAACTGTAAAACAGTGGCATCACTGTCTTGATCAAATTTAGGAGCATCTTTAATCCATAAAAGCATGTGGATATGTGGTGCTCCTCTGGCTTGGTATTCTTTTCTCCAAAAGAAGTTTTGCACTTCTCCAAGGGGAGGAACAGTTTTATTACAAATAAAATGTAGCATAGCAATGAAGGATGGTGAAAATATCTTGAAACATTAACAGGATCCAAAGAACAAAGTTCTCCAGGTGTTAGTATATCTATGTTTGTTTTGTTTTTATTTGATATGCGTAGGAAATCATGTAAATCTTCCCATGCATAGTCTGCACAACTTAATGTAACAAACCAAGTGGGTGGGCCAAGGTTTCTGATCATACAACGTACATCTCCATGACGTCGAAACCAGTACTCTTTAGTACCACGCATATTTGCTAATAGATTTGTAATATTTGATTGTAAAACCTTATCCTTTTGTTGCACTTTTTCTAATAATTGTGTAGCTGTCATATTTTGAAAGTGTGATCCTGTTTTTAATATGTGTGCAACTCCGTAACATAAAGTTGCTAGTTCACTTTCAAAGAGTAGGTGGACTATGTATTCCACATTTTGTCTAAATCTGGGATCTTCAGAATACATCCGTAATGAGCGGTATTCTGAAGCTGATATTTGAATAGGTCTATCATCATACCTTCCTCCTTTGCCAGTAGGAAAGAGTAGAGGAAAAGCACGTACTTCGATACTTTTTTCCCATATGCTGATTGGCGATCCTTTTGTTTGACGCATTTGGTAAGTTTCCAGTGCATCTTCTACAGTGTCATTACAGTGCAAAGGATGAATTGTATAATGGTCTAAAGTATTTGATATTGTAGCAGGATCTAGTAGCTCAAATTGACCAGCTTCTTGTGTTTCTTGAATTATTTCAGTTGTATCTTTCAAGTTTTCTTCAATATTAATTTCATTGTAATATTCATTATTCTCTTTAAGATATTGGAAGGCTTGTCTAACTTTATATAAATCTACCAGCTGTTGCCATATTTTTTTGTCTTTTGCAGGTACTCCATTTACTAAGATAATTAAAGATTGCTGCATTGGACGTTGCACTCCTAGAGTATGCACATTTTCTTTTAGATCTAATGGTAAATAAACTACTTTTCCACGAATGCCTTTTACCAATTCAGAAGGAGGTAATTTTGCTGTTTTTGGGTGAAGGCGTATTATTGCTTGAAATGGGTGTAGTGTTTGAATTATGATGCTCTCATATAAATTAAGTTATTGTAGGGGTTTTGGTACTGGGTATAATTTCAAATTATTTGTGATAGCACGTAAAGGAGTTTGGTTGTTGTCAAGTTTTGTAGTGCAGTAACTGCAAAGTATTAAGGGCTCAGTTATTTCGTATTTGTTTTCTGCTACAAGGTAGAGAGCTAATTCAAACCATTTAGAATCTTCATTGTCTTCTATTTTGTATGATAGGTCTACAGTTTTTGTGTTACTTTTATAAAAAGTTCTACAGCAACATACACATACATGGTTTGCTACTTCAGCTGATGTACTTTTAAATTTGAGTATTTCTTTTTTGTATGTGTTTAGCAAAAAGTTGACACGTGTAGAATTGTTGCTTAATTGGTTTAAAGCTATTTCATTCTGTAAATGGCTTTCACTTCAAAATATTTTTTCTGGATATAGTGAATTACTTCAAGTAGGTCTTTTGCTGTACCATGTAGAAGGATGTTATTTAACTTTGCTAGTGCTAAAGCAGGACTTTTCAGCATAGTACAGTTTATAGACTAGCTTTCTTATAGTTGAATGATGTGTTGATATCCTTTTGATATCATGGAAAGTGGTTTTACAAGTAGGTCCTGTAATGCAGGCCAATGAATGTCCTTGTAGTCCTGTGTACTTGCGCACTGGACAGGTATCCAAATTTTGCAGTAATTTAATTTTGATTTTGTCTTTACTTTTTACATATTTATTGAAGAATTGGCGTAAAGATTTGAAACATTGTTTGGGAATGTTACACATTGACGTGCATGGCCATTTGTACACTAGACGTTCTGATTCAGTTGAATGGAGGGGTAACTCTAAGTTTTCAGGGCATATTTTTGTAAGGAGTACTTCTTGTTCCATTATGGTATTATTCACTTTTTCATAACCTCGACCACTGCTATGTATGGCAATTGTATTTGTTTGCTTTTGTTTGTATGCTTCTTCATTAAAATATGGTTCTGTGCTCGTAGTGTGATTCCATTCACCTCCGCAGATACTTAAGAAGTTCTTTCTGTTGACGTTTCGCTTATTGAGAAGTCTTTTTTGTAATTTAGTTATTAGTTTTGTTAGTGGTTTCATTTTGTTTAACACAAAATAAATAACTTTCTTTTCAGAAGAATTGCACTGTCCATCAACGCTTCTAAGATTAATTTCCTACGATAGATTTTAAGCATTGAGCCTGATTTCTCTCCTGTTTTTATAAGATTTTGAAGGACTTTGTGACGGTACATTTTGCCTAAAATACTTTTCTTGATATGCTTACTTTGAACTATATTAAAATTTGAAGAAGTAGTTCTATCTGTAGTGATAGCCGATTTACTGTTGATTGTTTTTTGGATTGTTTTACATTTTGCTAGAGGAGGCAAAGTTTTTGTACTTGAAACTTCTTGTGTTTCACTAAATGACTATTAGCTGTTTTGTTTCAACTTTTTTTACAAATTCTGCTAGAGATGGATGCTTATGTTGGACACTTTTATTTTCATTTGCTCTACTTTTGCGTTGCTTTCTACGGACTTGACTTTTGGTAGGCATTCTTTAGGGTCTGTTGAAAAAAATAAAGAAGATATGCGTTGGGGTGTTCTGGAATGTATGTGTGCTGTGTGCATGAGTGTTTGAGTAAGATGATAAAGATGTATGTAATGGTGTGTGATTGTGCATTGGGAACTACAACTAGTAGGGATAGGTATTCTTGAATTTATGTGTTACTAAACTGGGGTTCAGATGACAAAAAAAAGTAAGCTACTGTGTGGAAAAGTACAAATAGTAAATCTAATGTATACAATTAAAACAGTTGTTTGTTCTATAATATGAAAATTGTAGCGGTTCAGTAGGGTAATTTGTGTGTCCAAAAATAGGAATTTGTGGGCCATTCTGGCTGTAAATCTCTATTTAAGACATGGAGAGTTTTTGGACAAAATGGTACACAATCTCTATTTTTAGGCACCAAAATAGCTTGTATTAATGTTATAGTATGTTTGATTAATAATACAAATATTATGGTGATATTCTACTTACTTTTTTTCTTACATTAACAGGTAACTTCCTAGTTCTTCTTTGTTCTTCGAATTCGGCTGCTTCTTTTCAGTAGACTGGTCTTCACTGCAATTGTAAAAGCTTCAAATTAGTAACTTTGTTTGTATATAGTGCTGTTTTTAATTTAGATATTGATTTTTTTAATTGAAATCCACAGTGCCTTCTTTAAAACTATTAAACTAATTTATTTACATAAAATACATTGCATCAGTTCAGTACATATGATATGTTCTTAATGAACAAATTGTATTGAATGACTAACTGTAGCAAAAAAGAATATCTTTACTATGTCTTGTGAAATTTATAATATACCAGTGAATACTACTATTTCTTTAAGTAAGCTGTTCTAGGTAATAGCGCCTCAATGTCATGTCTAAATTAAAGCAATTAAGTAAATAAATAAATAAAAACAAAACAATATGAAATTGTATAAGTATTTTTTTAAAGATTTAAACATAGATTGTGCTTGCATGCAATTTTGTTTGAATATATGTAGTCTATATATTTAATTTAAAAAATGTTAGTTTAACATGATTTGAGTGTGTGTGTATAAAGAAAGTAAATAGTATAAAGGTTTATAAGTGATAGTTGATTTTAGGATATTGAAAACAATACAGTAAATTCATTTTACAGATTACACAAGCTAAAAGTCTGTTTGAAAATGTGTTCATCTACTGTACAGAAAATATGCATACCTGAAGTTTGTGTTCATGCATATGGATATGCATGGAGCTGCAAGTAGAAATCTTGGAGACTTGTACAGTATTTCTGGTAGATGGTGCTTGCCAATGATATGACACTTGTACTCAGAGAGATTCACAGTACATTTGCAGTTCTGATGTATGATGATGCAGTTAGATCTAGAGGTCTTGAATGTGACTGGTGCATGGTCATGTGATTTTTTAGCTACATCCAATGAGGGAATGGCAGAGAGAGTGAAGTGGAAATGGTAGAACGGCTGTTCATGTTACTATATGTCCGCGGACATGGCAGTAGTTCGCGGACATCGGGAGTTACATCCAGGGATATTTGGGTTCAAAAGTCATGCAAATGAGAATAAGCACTGAAAGGGATTGGTCAGGAAAGTTTAGGGTGTGATTTGCCAGGAGAGAGTTTCTCAGATACTCTTTTTGCTAAGAGAACAAAAGATAGCTATGGCTGTGTGTTTCAGAAAACAGATTGTTTGGATTTTGGGAGATTTGTGGATACATTGGTTGAAGGTGCATGCAGAAAGCTGTGGAGTAGCTGTAGATCTTGGATTCCTACATGTGGAAGTACACTGGCATGGAGTACGTGGAATGAAGTGGTTGGACTTGCTACCTCTCTGTGCTACTTCGGAGACAGAGCAACATCCAGACATAATTGTAATTCATTGTGGAGGGAACAGTTTAGGACATGTGACTGGAATTTTTTTGCAATTTGCTATGAAAGAAGGACTTGGGAAGGTTATGGACATGTTTCCTAATTCTCAAGTGATATTTTCACGGATTGCGCAGAGACAAATGTGGCTTCGTTCTTCTTCATTTGGTCCACAAATGGAAAAAGCAAGGCGCAATGTTAATAAGGCTGTTTGTGCCTTTCTAAGAGATTTTGGCATGTCCTCTTTTCACAATGAAAATATTATGTTTCGTAGTACATACATTTTTTGCAGAGATGGAGTCCATCTTACTTATGCTGGCAATCAGATTTTTCTGAGAAATGTACAAAATGCATTGTGACCTTTTTTGGAATTACAACAACCATTTTGAAGTAGGTGTTAAGCATTTATAATTTTTGACTTACAAACACCACCCAAAGGCTCTTTTCAGAGCCACCACTTCTTCCCAGAGAAAATTGCACTGTTTGTGATGGGGTAGCAACCCAATTTTTTAAATGTTTGCGAACTGTCCGCGGACTTCTAAAAAACACAATTTATTTTCTTGTGGTATATTCCATTTTAGAACATAGTGCATTTAAATGAATGGTTAGTGTGTTGTATATATGGGTTACATTTATTATGTATTAGTACATATAATGTGTTTGTGTGCTTTTTTTAAATTTGTTAAATGTTCCTATGTTATGATATAACAATCAAACATACCCCCTTCAGAGTTTTTTTAGGTAGTGGTACTGCTCTTCGAACATGTCCGCGAACATTAAATGAGTTTGCGGACATCAAGTACAGTAGAAGAGATTCAGTCAGTTCCATATGATATGTATATAAAGTGAAAGTCATTATTGTTAAGTTGCACTACTAAAAACCTACGAAATTCAATGAAAAAACTTTGTTAAAGGGACGTTATGGATAAGTTGCGCTACTAAAAACTTATGAAATTCAGTGAAAAAACTTTGTTAAAGGGACGTTATGGTTAAGTTGCGCTACTAAAAACCTATGAAATTCAGTGAAAAAACGTTGTTAAAGGGACGTTATGGTTAAGTTGTGCTACTAAAAACCTATGAAATTCAGTGAAAAAACTTTGTCAAAGGGACGTTATGGTTCCAAGTAAAACCGAAAAACCCTTGAAATTCGCCAGTTATGGTAAGCTAAGCAACCATAACTCGCGCCACCACCGTGCACTGCATCAAAGATGACATCACAAATGTCATTGATGACATCACTGATGGGTGAGGGGTTGCGGGGGGTTTCCCCCCGCATATATGTTAAAATTGACCTTCACAATTCGGTCAATTGTGAAAAGGTCAATTGTAATTCAAACAGTTGTACAGTTGTAAAACGAACAATTCGTATACAACTGTTTGAAACACAGCAATCTTAACCAACACTCTGGGACAGAAAAAAAAGAATGTTTTATTTCAGAATTAAACATTTTACAATACATGCATTGCATAGAAGGAGCAGCACAAGGCTAGATAATATATTTCATTTTTTTACAAAGACCTCCACTATAAAAAACATTGCAATGAGATATTGGACAAGCAACATTTATTAGAAATGACATTTCACTTCAACATTGCAACATGTTACAGATTCTCTTAAGTCAAAATATACTTGAATGACCAATTCAGATGATTTGACTGCACAATAACTTTACTTAAATTAAGGTTACATGTTACAGCATTCGCAGATGTATTTCCTACTATGTGGCACACTTGTGCAAACATTAGTACAATGAGAACTGTGAGCGATGTATGGATTTTGTTCAAAATTGGAAATATACTGTGCTGATATGATAGTTTAGGTAAATTAAATGATTAATTATTTCCCAGACCCAGTTACCCTCTGTGTTGACATCATGCCTTCTATGTATGCGGACACTGATGGTCAGTTTACTTACTTTTGTAATTATTAGAGTCATAAACAGGACATCTAGACTGAGATTAGGCTCCTGGGTTTTGGTGTAGGCTTGTGTATATGTAGGCTTGCTTTCTTCTATCTGGATATCCTGCTGGACTGTTCCCTCGAATGGATGTTGAGACTTGTCTTTCTATGGCCCTCGAACTGCAGGCTTTTTATGAACTTGGTCTTGGAATCTTCTCACACTGCTAGGATCTGGTCAGCCTCTGTGGATTATACTTCTTTCTGATTAGTCTTTTCTTTTCCTAAAACCTTATTGGTACCAGCTTCCTATTTTTCTTCTTTTTACATTTTTTTATTTAACACATTTGGCAAAAAATATTGCCTTTTGCGTACATATAAAATACACTAAGAAATACAATTAATAACACAATATAAACATTGATAAAAATTATTAAACCATTAGTCAAAAGCATGGTTTCCGTCTGTCATGCAAAACACAGTACAAAAATACAGTTCTTAATGTAATCAATATGGCAATTACTTTTACTATTGACTTTACCATACCCATTTAGCGATGTCAATAGGCCTGTAGGTTTGAGAAGAATACCTTCCCATACAAGCATAACAGCAGCATCTATTACAAGTGACTCGGCTGAAAAGATGGTTTCCCAGAATCGATCAGAGCATGCACTGTCTATAGAGCAGAAGTTACCATATCCTTTAGAATAATGCTTGTTCAAAGAGACACACATTGGTGAATACATGTCGACCTGATTCCACCAAATTCTTGCAGAAGAGACATAATCGCTGTGCTTCCGGAATGTTGATCCAAGCACCCATAAATTACAATACCAGGAGCAAGTCCAAGTGCAGGTACAACATGAAGTGCCTTCATTTATTGTTGCTGTTTGGTAAGGTAACGAAACAGTCCCATGTACCGGATACCCTGCCTAGAATAATGGAAGAATAATGCGTATACCGTGTCCTGGTAAGTACTCAATTGAGGTGCCTATTTTTTGTTCTCATTCACATAGGTTCAGGATTTAAATAGCTTGAGAACTCCTCCCAACTAAGGATTACTGTGAAATTGGGGGATTCTATTCAGTTAAGTTCCATTTTATTTCCAGATTCATTTAGTCTTAAATATCTTAAAAATTAATAATTGTAGTAGTTTAAGCTGAGATTGGTCACTCACTTACTTTAAATAATAGTCTATACATCCACAAACAAAGTTCTAGTCAGGGCTGAAGTTGAGAGTACATGCGGGGGGACAGAGTCCACCCACTTTTTTCAAAGGGTAGAATCAGTCCCCCCACCTAAAATGAGAAACATTGAATGTCCTTTTTGAATTCATGCATTAAAGCCGACCGTGGGTATCGAACCACAGTCATCAGGTTTGTAGGCCGGACACTTCACCACTGCATTATATAACCTGATGAAAAATAACAAACAGCTAAAGGTGAAATGTCCCATTTCGGTACTGCAAATCCCAGGGAAAACATTTGTATTGGTTCTTAGAGTTTTAAACATGCACTCTCTTGGTTTTGTGTGTGTTGATTTTATGAAAAGACAAATGCCATTCGTACTGTGCAATTTGGGTGGTTATGCAAAGCCAATTTAATGAAATATGCATATTTCACCTTGATATGCTAATTTCTGGCAACGTCACATCCCATTGCATTTGTTGATGAGTCCCCCCACTTTAATTTTTAGGACTAGACCCTCAGTTCTAGTTGATGACGGGAGTGGGAATTCAATCAGTAGGCATATCAACAGTCATATTTCGGAGGTCCCTTGTAATTTGGGGGAGAGTCACAAGTTTGTTTTTCTCATCTTTCCAAAAAAAGTCTTATTTCAGCATTACAGTTCATCTATTGGCTAGAAACTTTAATTTTGTCAAAGGAACTTCTGCACAACCAAATTACATCAAGATAGTGATCAAGTCCTCTACCAGCACAATGATTAACACATTTGTGAGTCACAGGTGATTCATCAATCGTGTGCATTTTGTTAGTGTGCATGAAAATGCAATCCAATTTCAATCTGCAGTGTCCTTTTGTAATTCGCTTGATGCTTCTCAGTGGCATTTCACATTATTTTGCATGTGTCAGCTTCCTGAGATTTCTGGTATATCTAGTATATCTGCTGGCCGAATAATGGGTGCTGGAGTGCATAGTTTGGGAGTGCCACGCTTCCAAATTCTGGATTTTGGTCTGTGGTGTGATGTGCTCCCTTATGGTTCTTATGAGTGTTGTAGTTCCCAGTTGTCAAGCTGCCACTGGCTGTCCGTGAGGATGGAATACAGCATATGGTAAGACAGTGCAATTCTGGGCAGCAGCAAAGTCTGCCCAGTTCCTAGTGAGACCAGCAAAGGACATGTGGGGAATTGCTCCCACTCATCACATACACCTCCACATTGTAACTGCCCCTGGCGTTTCCTAAGGAAACTTGACCTTTGACCCTTTTGGGCTTGCTTGTCCAGTCTTGTGATCTTTCTACCAGCTCCTCTTCAGATAGTCCATGTCCCAACAGCAAGCTTAAATTGATCTTGGAAAGTTGGCTCATCTTGTAGTTGAATTTTGAGAACCTGGTTTCCAGGATATGTTCTACTGGAAGGTGGACCATAATGGCAACCACAACTTTCAAAAATGGTCCTCAATCTGAATTGGAATCCTAGTGGTGCCATAGCAATGTGGGTCTCCATGGAGCCACTGGGTGTAGGCCTTCATTGCAACACATCTGCAACACCCCCCTTAGGGATCGAGGCAATTGGGACCTCACTGAGAGAGACTCTTCCTTAGGGGACAAGGACTCCCGTTCGTGTGAGGAACTCCCAAAACCATTACAAATAATGGCATACATGAGACTCTCTAAAATACCAAGGACTTATAAGTCCCTAAACTTGGGTGAAGACAAAGAACATAGATAACATTATCAATAAGAAAGAGAATTTTTCCCTTTAAATACAAGTCTCCACACAACTGAGATGAGTATGTTGAATATGGAGCGCCAGCTGAAAAATGAGAAGAGAGAACAACACATACGCAGGACAGGGAGTCTTCCTGTCTAACACCTGAAGGAGGCAGAGCAGAAGCGAGCCATGGAGCCATGACATTCAAGCTTGCGCTGAAGGGAAGAGGGAGACACCAGAGACACTGCATATTTCAGATACAAGAAGCAGAGAGGGATGGATCCCAAAACGAGGTGGTGGTGTGACCATGAAGGATACGTGGTGGGCAGACAGCCCACAAACCAATGACCAAACCATCACAACAACGAATCGGCAACCTGACCGGTTACCTGAAGAAACATTGTAATGCTGTGGGAGTGAGAGAGAATACCATGAAGAGGACACCGGTGACAGTGAGCAGATGGCAACGAGGAGTGACAGAGAAGCTCCCAGACAGGCACACAGCCCAGAGACGTTCCCCAATGTTGTTGACGGTAATGGGCAGAATGGGAAGACCTTGAGGACAAAAGGGAATCATTATACAATTCAAGAAACTCGTCCCAGTACACATAATGAAAAGTTGAATACAAAGCTGATCTACTTAAATTGCTTTTACATAAGAAAGATAATCATTGAAGTAACTGAGAGGGAGAGAAAGTAATCTTGGATATGACTACTGTGGGAAAAGGGGAAAGTACCCAAACCTTCAACATAGAATGAAGGGAAAATAAGAGATAAAGAACATTATGAATGGAAGTGCAGAGAAACCTTTAGGATCAATATTAATGTGAGAAAGAAACTCATAGAAATCCCTGAGTGGGAGAACAACAGAAGGTGAATATCAATACCCGGTGAAAAGCAAAAGCAGACAAGTTATTCAAGACAGGAATAGAGGAACCTAAGAGAAAGAAAGGCTTATACATTGAATCTTAGAGAGACCACCAAAGTAAACAGAATACAAGGCAACCACAACTGTCTAGAAAGCCAGAACTACAGAAGAAAAAGTGTACTTTTTCAGGTTGCTCTGAGTCCTCCAAAAAAGATCAAAAAAAGTATAAAAGGTGAAGGAGAGATATTCTTCAGGAGGAGAGAAAAGCTAACAATCTCATGAAAGAGCTGCATGAACGGATAAAGTGGGTAACTAGAGACTTTCTAAGATTATCTATTAACAAAAAATCCAAAGACTGATCAACGAAGTATCCTCAGGAGAAGGGAGTCATTCTCCTGACCTCAGTTTATTTAGAATAGTGGTAGGGCCAGTTAGATTAGTTTTGGACACCAGAGTTATTCATTTGGACATTCGTGGATGACTGACAATCAGATATCAAGGTTGAAAATATCCTATAGCGATAGGGAAAATTAGGCTTTATTCTTACTCTTTAATAAAAACATTTGGAACATGTCCTCAGAGTCCTCAGAGTGTTTGCGTCCTTCTGACCCTCCACAATGGCCTTCATTGATTTATTTATTTATATATATTTGTAAAGTGCCCAAACCCTGGGGCACCAGGCTGCTGTTGCAACCAGTTACATGAGAAAATATTAATTGCAGTGTACATATTGACTTGTGAAATGCATACATAATCATAGGGTGCAGACATGTCAAAAACGGGTACAAAACAAATGCATACATTGGGGTCATAAATGGCTAAATGTGGCACATTTTGGGGAATGCCTACTTTTTAGGCAAAGAGCCGTGTTTTTAGTGCCTGTTTCAGTTCTAAGCAACGTGGATAGTGAGTTCCATTGGTTTGCTTCTATTGATGGAAATCTCACCCACCACCCTTAGCTCTCTTGACTTTGGGGCAAGTGAGTCTATGCACGTATTTGGACATGACTGGTATAGAGGAGTTTTTATTTTGTTATTGTTTGGGCCAGGTAAGGTGGGGCGGCGGTAGGCATATATGTGTTATCGAAAGTGTCTTGAAGGCGATCCTTTATTTGATTGGGAGCCAGTATGCATTTCTCCTGACAGCTGAGATGTGGTCTCTTCTTGGGATGTTCAGAGCTGCCCGAAGGATGTTATTTTGAATAGTCTGTAGTTTGTTTATGTTCTGTTTAGAGGTTCCAGCATACAGGACGTTGCAATAATCCAATTGGCGCCTGTGATGGCTCTGGCAATGGTCAAGCAGCTCTCTGAGATAAGAAATTGTCTGGCGGAGGTGAGGAGTTTGGCGGTGTACGCTGCTGATGATGCTACTTGTTTGGTAAGGGAGAGAGCAGCGTCTTGGTGTACACTGAGCATTTTTAAAGAGTCTGAAACTGTGATTTGTAGTCCATCTATGGTGAAGAAAGAATATTGTGGGCTGAGCTTCTGTAGCCTGGTGGGTGAGCCTTTGAGGAGGATCTATGTCTTTTCATCATTGAGACAGAGATAGTTTGCAGCCATCCATGTTTGGATAGTGGAGTAGATGCTGTTTACGTGTGGGTGTCATCTTCGTAGGGATTAGTATTTGGGTGTCATTGGCATAATTAGTGTATAATATGCCAATGCCATCCAAGATGTCGAAAAGCTGTTTGGTGAAAATGTTGTTGATCAATGGAGAGCCACAGGAGCCTTGGGAAACGCCTTGGGGATAGAGATGGGAGGTGCATTTGGTGAATCGGGTAAGACTCTCATGGTTCTTCCATTGAGGAAGGATGGCATTTTGAGAGAAATTGTCTGTGGTGCTGAGATGGTGTCATGGGGTAGTGTGGTCAACCAAATCTAAGGCAGCAGAGAGGTCAAGGAGGAAGAGTGTGGCTGGGTTGCCCTCGTCTCTCAGTGTGTCTAGTTGGATTTTCAGGTCAAATAGGGCTGATTCAGTGACATGCCCAGGTTGAAAGCCTTATTGACACATGCCTAAAATGTGGTGGGTTTCCAGGTAGGCTTGAATCTGTTTGTAGGCTGCTCTGTCTAAAATCTTTAGCAGGAATGGAACAGTGGTGATGGGGCAGTAGTTGTTAGGTAAAGTAGGATGGCGTGTCTGTTTTATGAGGAGAGGGTGGACCCAGGATTCCTTGAGGCTGGCTGGGACTTGGTTTGTCGCAAAGGAGGAGTTAATGAAAGATGTGCTAATTGGTATCAGGGGTTCTGCGCATTCCTTGATGACTGATGCTGGGCAAATGTGAGCTTTGGAATTAGAGGGTTTGAGATTGCTGAGGATTTTCTCGGTTTCAGTTTCAGAGATATTCCTGAAATGGAAGGGTGGGTTGAGTGTATTTTGTTAGGGTGTGGCAGTTTGGTGGCTGCTGTTTTAGCATACTTCAGTTTGATTTTCTGCCTGGAGTAAGTGGATTTTGTCTCTCATGGCATTCTGAATGTTGCTGCACCATGTTTCCTCTTTGTCAATGGTGTCAGGGAGTGAAGTGGGTGTTTCTAGCTCCCTGTAGATTTTAAAGAGCTCTTTAGAGTTTGAGCTTGCATGCTGTATTCTTGAGTTGTAGACTAGGGCTTTGGCTGCTATGATTGCTTGTTTGTATTATTTGGCGGTTCTCAGGAAGGCTGCTTTTGTCAGGTCAGTCGGGACTTTTTCCCCGGCCAATTCCGCATGGCGTTTTTTAGCGCACAGGGCTTGTAGGTCAGTGGTAAACCAGGGGTTGATGTGGCCAATGGGTTTGGCTTTCCCAGGGAGGAGAGGTGTTACACGATTGATGGCGTTGTTGAGTTTAGTAGCATATAGGTCAGCTAATTCTTCAGGGTCCGTTAGGTGACTTAGTTCTGAGCTAATCAGTTTGTGGTGGGGGATATGGATTCTTTGGACATTTTGCAGGTGCTACATATACAGGTGGGCAGTACTGAAGGCTGGGGTACTGATGGTTGATTGAGGAAGGGGAGTGAGAATTCTATGATGTAGTGGTCAGACCAGGGGCAGGTTGTGTTGGAGATGATGTTGATCTGACTGTTGAGGGCTGCAATCCAGGTGAGTGTTCTGCTTTGGTCATTAATGGGGGAGGAGATGTACTGTTCGAAGCCGAGGTCAATTTGGGCAGAGGCTATAACAGTGTCTGTGGGGTCTGAGGGATCTACATATCCTTGGTTGCGGTCACGTAGTAAGATGATTCTGGAGGTGGGTTTGAAGTTGCCTAGCATGTGGCTACAATTGTCCTCAATGGCATAGATGGGTCCTGGCTGGCGGTAGATGATATGCAAGGTAATGGAGTTGGTCAGTTTGACAACAAGGTTTTCACAGTGTTCGTCTGTGGAAGAGAGTGAGAATCTAATTTGGAGGGAATTCCTGTAGATGATGGCGACACCACCCCCTCAGGAAATGGGGCAGTGGCATCTAAGTATAGTGAACCCTTCCGGTAAGGCTAAGGACAGTGTGGGCCAGATGCCTGGGTAAACCATGTTTCTGTAATGGCAAGAAAGTCCAATTTCTGTTTGGTTGTCAGGTCATTAATGTCCAATGCGTCGGCGGGTAGTGACCTAGTATTTATTAAGGCTACATGATCTGCGTGGGAGGTAAAGCTACCACGGGATGTGGTCTGTAGCATCTCCCTTGGGGTGTGTGGAAGGGCTGGCTGTGTTCAATGGACTTGATTTGGTCTTGGGGCTAGTACTGGTGGTTGAGCAGAGAGTGGCGAGAAGGTGGGGTGTGGTGTGTGAATAGTGGTGATGGCTACAGGGGCAGGTAGACTGGGTATCGACTGGTGGTGTGGGGTGTGTGGACAGAGGTTGTGGGACCTAGTGTGGGACTGTAGGCCAAGGTGGATATTTCTGTAGACAGTTGGTGCTGGCATGTTGGTGGGGGGGCGTCTCATGGTCCGCACAACCAGGTCTGCGATTCTCTGATCCATGAGACTAAGGAATGCTGCATTTTGCGAATGAGAGGTGGGGTGCTTGTTTGGAGGTGCGGCCAGGATCCATGGGGGCTTGTGATGCAATGGGCTTCATTTGGGGTGTGTGCGGTGCAACGGAGAAGGGGGTAGATAACAGGCCTATGTGCAAGCTTGCACAGTGATAGTTTTTTCCGCTGAGTGGGGTCCAGCAAGGAGTAGCAAGAGTGATCTGGCATTGTTACCTGAGACTCCTGAGTTTATACTGCAATGTGGGATGAGAGAGGCCAGTGCGCTGCAGTTTCAGGGGGAGCGTGCTTTGCCACTCAGGATTATCGACGGATGGAGCGGGAGTCTGAGCGTGTTTTTCGGCATGTGTGTGTGGGTGAGCAGCTCATTGCGGCCGGGTGCCGTGGATGCGTTTCAGACTCACTGCGGTGATACAGGCATGGATCAGGTAGGTAGAGGAGTTGGTAAAGAGGGGTTTTGGCAGCAAGGACTCAGTTTAGTATGGTGGCCCCGTATGGAGGGTTGAAAAGAGGTGGGACAGGGGTATGCACAGTTGCATGGATTGCAGGCACATTCGGATGCAATGGAGACCACATGCGGCATGCTGCTTGTACATTTTTGTACCGCAGGCTTACCTTCTTGTGCAGTAGGCAGCTCATGTGCTGGCAGCGGGCAGTTGGCTATTGGTGGCAAGAAGTGGACAGCAGAAGATAGCTGTGCCTGCCTTAGATGAGTGCCTTGGGATGATGCCGGCTCCAGCGTCTGTTGGACCAGTGGCTGAATGTGTTCTTCTTTATGGCGAGATTCCTTTCTTATGAGACTTCCTTTGACCTGGATTGTGATCCGAGATCAAAAAACCTCCCTCTGTTTCTCTCAGTGGTTGATCGGTCAATGTCTAGTGAGATGACCAAGGGGGCCACAAGAATAACAGGGTGTTATGTAAGTATTAGTTTGTTCAAGAACCTCTTCCATCCAGATATGATCCTCTACTGGGTCCAGCTTCTCAGGAGGGGAGGGATACAGGTCTACAAACATCACTTCTATATATTCCATTCTAAGTCACTCCCAATTACACCTATCACACACACACAGATTTCTCCAGCATTAGTGAAGTGTTCTCTAGCAGCATCTGCTGTGCTGAAAGATTGAGTGTATGCCTCTTGTTCCTCATATTTTCAGAGCATTTCTTCTAAATCCTCTGGGCAATGTCAGTTTGTATACTCTGAATTGTCCCTCAAGGTCTCCTCTCGACTCTGCACTTATGGCTAAGTACATTACAACCACTTTAACTAGCTCAAGGTTGGGGTCCTCCACCTCAGTTCTATAAGTAATGGATGTTTCTTTAAGTGTCAGACTCATCAAATATTCTCCAATGGCTATGAGAAACAGGGACCCTCCCTCTGGATCCTAGTTGAACCTCTGGTCTCAGTCCTGGTAGGATACTGCCATTTCCCCCTATTCTGGTAGCAGCTGTGGATCTTCTGGCTTTGCAGGGGTCTCCGTTGGCAGTCCTAAGGATGCTCTGACATGTGTGGTTTGTTTGAGATAACAGAACTGTCTTCTCACTGGCCTTCAGTTAGGATTATCCTACAGCTCTAATGGTCAATCTACCTGCCGTCATATCAGGGGGTTATCCACTATCCTCTGGCATAGATGTTCCAGTTCTTTAACCAGGGTCCATCTGGATGTTTTGCAGTCTTCCTTCTTGTTAACCTCACCTGTGCCTCTGGTATTAGTCAGATCTCGGTCTAGTTCCAATTGTGTTGTTTTAAGAATCTTACAGTGGTGTGTAGGATGTCAAACGGGAGGTTTGCCACTATTGCTCCCTTCTGGATCCTCTGAGGTTTCAGTAAATAGTTTTGGAAGAGTATAGCCAAGTTGCAATTCAGGAAGCATGGCAAGGGAGGTTGCAAATACTGTACCTGCTCCACTGACTGCTGAGGTTAAGGAAACTCCAAATGCATATTTGTTTGTATCTAAACTCTCTCTCTAGCAGGTATCAGACAATAATAGCCCCTGTGGATCTCATTGCAATTTCTCTCTTGGGACTTAAAAATACAGTTATATTCCTCAGTGGAGAGGGGTACCATTTTCAGGCATATTGTTGGGGACCATTCTTCCTTCCCCTTTGTTACTATGTCTTCTCTTATGTTCTTGAAATGGGACCTGTGCAGTATGCTCTCTGGTGGAGCACTGGGTGCAGTGTGGGTTCGACATTGTATCAGGACTACAAATCCCTCTTCTGGCCCCACTGGCGAATTATGGTTCAGCAACTCTTTATTAATTAACAGATTATTCAGGGTTATAGTTATAAAAATGCCTAACAGGTGTTAGTGGATGCTCCCAAGTAAAGACAAACTTCTAAATAAAACTGTCCAAAGATGGGTTGAATGAAATAGTGACCCTTAAGGGCTCCCAGCGTTCTCCTTGTCATCAAACATATGCTCAAAAACCTATTCTAAAGGTCTTTGCAACTCCTGGGACTTTCTAATCTATGAAGAAATGTCCAACCAATTTAGCCAACACATAAAACGTAATGCTAAGCTTTATGAGTCTTTAGCCTCCCAGCTGCCTTGTACTAGTGTAAAAATTGTTCCAAGGTTGTGAGAAAAGTATAAGTTCATAAACCCCCCCTCCTTCCAAGTCCATTCCTGTTCTAAACCTTCTTCCTTAGATTCTACAAGATTTACAACATGGATTTCTAAATTCCCAGCAGACCTGTCCTACACCTTGGCTTCAGGATTCACTACAGGTCCCTTCTGGACCTTCCGTCCTCTGTCTCCCCTTGAATCACGGTTCTTTCTCCCTCCGTCTTCTATGATTGATTCTCAATAGGCCCTTCTCATAGGTTCCTTTGGTATGGGATTCCCAATAGACTTAGACAATAGACAATAGACTTCTCTCTCGTATGCCTGTGGGTCACAGTAGGCCTATCTCATCGGCCTCTGGTAGCAGCATTCACAACAGGCCTCTTTCCTAAGCCTTGTGATACTACATTCACAGCAGTCATCTCTCCTAGGCCTTGGGATGCAACATTCAAAACAGGCCTCCCTCCTAACTCTTGGGTGTCAAACACATGTCTTGTCTTGTGTTGTGGTTCTTATCTCTTGTGCCCTTTTTGTATTAAGAGCACAAGATTCACTGTATCCATCTAGGAGTCCTCCTTCCAGCAACCTCTCCTTGTATCAAGGGAGCAGCGTCAGTCACGTCTCAGTTTGAAGTTTCTCTGTCCCTTTCTTACAAATTGAACTGGACTCTGATCCATGCTCATCTAGTATCCGTGCTCTACCTCCCTGGAATTGATTAGACTTTGCAGTGGTCTAATTTCCTAACTATTTCTCTAAATAGCCGTGACCTGCAGTGTTCCTAATAGCTGCATTTCTTTAATTCACTATTGCATACAGCTGGGATGTTTAGAAAGCGTGCGTGGTGTGCAGCACCCATTTCAGAATCCCTTGTTGCTTTTCAGTGGCTTTGCAGCATTCTGGGTGACTTTGCGCATATCAGCTTGCCAGGGTTTGTGATATCTCTGCCACCAATGGCAGCGTCTCCCGTAGTATCGGTGCTGGAGTGCATGGTCTTTGTACGCCCCCTGCTTGATTCTGTATTTCTGTTTGGGGGCCAGTGTACTCCCTTGTCGTGCAGTCTGGCAGGTGTATTTCGCAGGTGTCAGTATGCCACAGATTATCCTTGAGGATGGAATACTGCCCTCCGCAGAGGTAGCAAGCCAGTGGAAATCTGCTTCATCTCCCTCTTTGGTGACTCCTCTTGGAAACAGTTGGGTCAACCCAGTCCTTAGTGGCTTGCCTCCTCCCTTTAAGGACCAGGAGGCTGCAACCTTTGGCCCCACAGATGTTTTTGATTACAACTCCCAGCATCCCTAATCAGCCTAGTTAATAGCCAGATATCATGGAAATTGTAGTCCGAAACATCTGGAGAGCCAAAGGTTGCAGACCCCTGCCCTAGACACTCCTCCTCGCCTTATTCTTACATATATTTAGCCATTGTACGATTTGACTGTTTATTAAACAGGAAGTGTATCGGCACCACAGGTGTTTAGTTGGCACAATTGATGCTTAAGGCTACCGTTTGTAATGAATCTGCTCTTCCATTTCCTGTTTTCACACATATGTTGTCATTAAATAATTGGTGCAATCTCATTTTAAGTAATACATCTACATTGCCGCTGTTTTTTCTCAACATGGTTCATCATTTGATGTTTACTCTTCAGGCTAAATAGGGCGCATGTTCTTCCGGCACCAGCAATTTTACCAGACCGGCAAAACAGAAGTTTGCCGGAGGTGGCAATGATTTACCTCCAGCCAGACCCCTGCCGGGAACAACATGCTGGTAATTCTGGCAATCCTCTGAAAGGAGTCCTATCGAACTACATAGAAGGAGGATTTACAGCCCTTTGCACTGCCTGAAATCAGGATATCACACGGTGGAAACGGTAGGGGCAGTTTGCTGGTATCCCGCTGGCATTAGCAATGGAATACCAGCAAACTTGTAATAATGCACTATGACTCTGAGAACATTTCTGAAAACTTATATACACTGTTCCTACCTATCACCATATGCTGAAGCGGAAGCACTATTTTTTTTATCTCACTACACATAAATACAATACATATTACACTATATTACACTATTACAGACTTCCCAACATTTTCTATGAACTGTAAAATGAAGCAAACAAACTACAGTGCTGGCAAATTTGGAGGCAGTGCTGTATAGTGGGATAAAAAAAAAACTTTCTACCGAGTGATGTTATGTAGGTGCAATGTTACGCTGAACAGCGTTTTGGGACTCATTCTTAGTCTGGCAGAGTGGTAAAAATTGACGGTAATGAAATTACTGCCACTTTTATGGCAGTAACGGAATTACCGCCATTTTTATGGATCCCCAAATTCCGAGCTTTACAGTGAAGTGGAGGATTTACCTTCACTGCTTACGGTAATTCCGCCATAAACTCCATGGAGTCCTGTGGACTCCGAAATTGTGAACCCACAACTCCCTAGCATCACTTGCAATCCTGTGGTAAACCCACGTAATCAAGTGCAGTAACAGTACCCCAATTCAGCAGAATTCCCACCGAATTCCCACCAAACTACTACACGCCACAGATTGTGAGCAGCACCATTTCTTTCTGCCTGTTAATTTCTAAACTAAGCAACAAAGTCTGTGGTATAGAGATATTATGCAAAATGGGCAAATCAGTCTTCCTTTTATCTACTACCTGTTGTGAGGATGCTCGAAAAAAAACACATGGGAAATAACAGGTATTTCTGAAATATGGCCTGCCAGGGTAATAGCTCATTGCCATTTCATTTTAGCAGCACATGACATTCAGGAGACAGGCGATATGGAATCCAGTCAGCCTCAAAAAGCACTGCTTGCTTAGTAATGTAGCACTTTGATAAAAAAAAAAACAGAAAAACAGCCAGACAGTAAATGATTGAACGTGTTACTCTGTTTGACATGGGAAAACTGATTAAAATGCAAGGAGAGTGACTCTTTGACAAAAGCTCTATTGGGGCCCATAGTCAGGCTGCAACTCTTGTTGAATGTTAAATGACAGCTGTGTTGAAAAGAAATGGCATCTGCGATTCATCTCGACTAAGTGAATACTTGATATCTTCAGGCTTTAATGACTGTAATCTTTTACAAAAGAGTGCTTGCGAAAAGTTTTGTAAAATGAACACAATTCAGTTACTATCAAACATAATTGAAGGGCAACATTTAGCAACTCAGCAAGAAATAATGCATACGTCAGTTCGATCAGATACAGTGTTATTGAGTGACTGGGCCTGCCAACAATGTTGGATGGGTTCAGAAAGGTGTCCACATTTTCAAAATACATAAATAATCAGTAGGGACAGGATGCCACACGTGTGCGAGTCTATTTTCTGACAAACAGTGCAGGCCGCTTGCTCTAGGACCAATTCAATGTGTGCACCCGAACACTTTACAATGGCCCGTCCCAGGCTCTATCCCTCTTTTAGACTGCATCCATTTTTAGTTTTGGCTACTAGGCGGCACTTAGCCCACATTTATAAAACAAAACTATTGCACTGTAGTACAGGGTGGGAGATTACATGGAAGAGGTCAACACAGCTTGAGGGTGCTGTTTTTTTTGTTGTGTGATATTATAACAACCTTTCACAAATCACACGCACACTAAATAAATACATAATTTCAACAACACATACTTACGCAATACCACTTTTACAATGTTTAAGAGCATTTAAGCAATCGTTATTTTACAAATACTAACACTGCTATTGACAAAAATGTCTGTTGGGCCGCAAGAATTCTTAGCCAGAATTGATCATCTGTTTGCAACCTCGATTCGTGATGTACACATTTACTTAAAAACAACGCTTTCTCATTGGAACTAAAACATTACAATCTATAACAAGGTGCTTCAGAGTACCGACATAATCTATCCTCAGTACGAACTTTTTCCTTGCGCCCATCACTTCATTAGTTACAAATGAATACAGCTTACATTTTTAACCTATATAAAATAATGTCTAAACTCACGTGAAGGATAGCGAAGCAATACTAATAGATAACATTAAAAGGTTTCACATCCGTCCAAAATTATTAAACAAAAGATCTTTCATAATCCAATCATGATGGTCAAGTCCTCTCTTTATGTTGTATGGATTCTGCACCAACTCCTCAACCGTACAATCAGCCGAGTACACAATATTACAGCAAAAATCAGACCAATGGTTAACAAGCTTACAAGCTTTGTTTGACCGTAGGGTATTCAGATCCTTAAAGAACTTAGGTGATTGAGGGCTGACAAGTTTGCACAGCTTGTAGGTGTGTGGTTATTTACTCAGCCATTGAAAACCCATGGTCATGCTAATCCCTATGGCCACCCCCCCACCCAACCTCCCACTACCTAGACCTCCAGTTCAAAGCATTCTTTCTCTTTGTGCAAGCTCTATCAGGCAGGGCCATTAAACTTTAGCATTCCACTGATATGTCTAAGAAGTATCCTAAGAGGTAATGGCTTAATTGGAGCTGTACTTGTGCCATCAGCCAGTTGGTTTAGATCTGTTCCTTCCATGAAGTCGTTAAAAACAAGAATTGCCAAAGCCAACAGTTGTGGCAAGTGTATAGGTATTATATATGTATTTTCAAAGCAGAGCCATCATATTCCCAAGTAATCACACCATTTCCACCTGTTGCCATCTTATTGTCAGGTTGTACCTGTATGGCAGTGTCCTGCAAATGAATATGCCATGCCTACACAAAAGCCACAGGTGCTGGGTTGCAATGTTTGTAATTTAAAATGATAGAAAAAGACATCTGAAATTGGAGGTTGGAAACACCTTTATCCCCTTGACGTGTGTTTTTTCTTGCCACTCTGCTGAGTGAATAGGGACTTACACTTTGCTGTTTCCATCAGCGTGTCAGCCATTCCAGTCAAGTTACTAAGCCCCTGAAACTCACCTGCCCAGAATAACAATGTTTAAGGCCTTGGTGTGTGCTAAGGAGCAGAGCTAGGAGAGCTGCAATCTTATTGCATGGGCCCCTTTGTGGAGGAAGCAGGAAACACGCCTAAAAGGCACCGAATCGGGATTCGAACCTGTGTTGCCTGCATTGGCTTGCTACCAAGACAAACAAGTTGCCCCTGAGCTATCCTTCTGCCTTCCGGTGCAATACCATTGCAGTAAGCAATCGCACTGGGAATAAAGCCACGGCAAGACTATGCCAGACCCTTTTGATTAAAGGGGGATTTACCTTGCTCCTGGTGATAATTTCAATTGGCATGGCAGTATTACATATGTTATGTTCTGTCAAACGGCATAAATTTGCATCCATAGTATGTACTGAGGAGGAACTGCTGACACCCATATAGTTGGCATACTTCTACTGTGCACACTCCAAAGTGACATCAGCAGCAGAAAGTTAAATTGGGCACATTTAAGATGTAAAAGGTACAGGTAACGTTCAGTGTGGACATGATAAACGTTGAAGCCATTGTTCATATTTACTGCCCTTAAGAGGCAACAGGCCCTAGGGATTTGGAGGAATGGCATAGAGATGCTGATTAGCACCTTTAAGTCTATCGTTGCTAAAAGATAGGCTCCACGCAAAGTCTGTCAATGCCGAAATATGCCTAGCAACAATGGGGTTTTCTTTCAATACACCAAAGCCTAAACTATGTTTGATATAATTGCCATTTCCAATTATCTCTCATGGCTGCTGACAATGTCCCAGCATCATACAGATTGGATGCTAGGTAACTACAAATGTAAATCAATATTTTGCTCACTGCAAATACTGTAGTGTGAACAGAAATGACGTTATTATCAATGTTACTGTTGTCGAAGTTACTACCTAACATTGCCCCAGCAGATGAAAGAAACATTTTCTGAGAAGTGTTCCACTATTAAAGACTGATATGGGTTCAGTCCCATCCAGTAAACAACAAAGGAGACTTTCATGTATCACCTACATGATATAACTCTATTGTAGCCTGCCAGGCAGGGACTGATTAGGCAAGTTAGGTAATTAGAGGCAGAGGAGCTCTGTTTTCTCTGGAGGCAGGGCATGAGTGGAGCACAGCAAGCATGAGAATTCTGACCAAGGAAAGATTATTTTCACCATTTTTCCAATGATATTATATTATATTATGTAACTTATAATCAATCACCCTCAGTACACACCAAAACATATTGAAATACATATCTCATCAGCACATATGACAATAATTTGAAAAGGCACATAACCTTCATTAGCACACAGAAGGTGATGTGATGGTGCCTCCCAGCCAATCAGGGCACTCAGAAAGTCGCGTTGACCACATGTTACTGCCCACATGCTGAGACCCTTAACTGCGGGAGCCTGCCATCTTCCATCCAGGGGCTACAGCCCAAATTCTGCAAGTGCCTTCCTGTGCTCTCTTTCTCCCTCAGCCCTCCCATCCCGTACAGGCTTACCTGTCCCAGTGTCCAATGGCGTCTGGGTCCTCCACCCCTGCTTTCCCATACTTTACCTGCCACGGCACTGGCCATCATGGAAAGAGAGAACTGACATGGAGGAGAACTAATGCCAAGTATGCAGTTCATCCTCTCAATCAATCTGACCAAAAGGCATCACCTTCCTTCACAGGTAAGTCTCCAAACATGTCATGCCTTATTCCGAGCACAGTACAAGAACATATCATGTATTTTTATGTGCCTAGCTCAGTGGTAATTTTATGAAACCAACAGTGATGTAAAGACTGTGATTTCGTCTGTCCCAGCCTCAAAACTCAATAGAAAGTAGTTATTAAAATGCAGCTTCATGGAGGAAATATGGCTATGCCAATAAGACAAGTTGGCAAGATAATTTTGCAGGAGACATATCTGGTTAAAAACTTGTATGTATCCATGTGAAGATGATACCAGTGATAAGCATTTAGAAATGTCACTTATCTATTGTTTTGATAAGTTATCATTTACAGCTGTACAAATTGTATACAGGCAATGCGTATGGTCTCTTGAGGATCAGTTCATAAGACTTCACTCAGTAATGTTAGCAAGGATGTTAAATCAGCAAGCACTACATTTTGCAAGACATTGTAAAGCACAACAATATAGTTAAAGCAGGTATACGCATTCTGCCTATGTTATTTAATTTCAGGTGCTGTGGAGTGGCTTTACAAAGACCTAAAACTCTGCCCCTCAAATAAATCCAGCCAATGAGTATCAGCATCTATCCACACTTCAGTTCTAAACAGGACAGATGGGATCATTTTGGACTTGTATGCTAATATTAATGGTTGAAAAGTGTATCCTTCCTCCTGCTTAATATCAAAACCTGCCCATATTAAAAAAAATGTGCACACAGCATCATGATATAAGATGCACTTGCTTGTAATACTAAATGCAATATACGATTGCTACCAGACCCACTAGATCCCCATACGTACACACACCAACTGAACATCCCTAAGTTCAACTTGAAAACGGCAGGGGGAGCTAGTTTCCCTGTGCTAGCAGCGAAATGCTGGAACAAGCTACCTATGGCAATCAGAGCTGACCCATCGTTCTGGTCATTCAGAGCCAAGGTAAAGGAATTGCTCATTTCTCAGCAATAAACTTCAACTGCCCTTAGCATTATCGTATGTCCTGCTAAATGTGTGCCGATATGGCTGCTATCAACCTGTAACCTGGTCCGTTTAACTCTCCTTCCCATTGTTATCACAGACCTTTCTGTAACCCGGTCCCACATGTTATCTTTTTGTACAGTATCATACCCTGCTGTCTTTCGTCTGTGCAACTTTGTGTAACCTATGTTGCTCTTAAAGTCAAAACGCCCAGTTACCCCAGGGTTTGGCTGCATGATACAAATAAACCAACTAAACTAAACTAAACTAAACTAAACGATGCTTATGGTGTGCTACTTTTTTCTGGACATTGTAAAGTAAAGTAAAGGCTACAACCCTGCTATTATACAATACAACCTAAATGGAATGAGACAGTAGCTAAGGTAAGCCTGGGAAGACTTATGATATGATATGATATGGTATTTGTAACGCGCCTATACACATGTGTTTCAAGGTGCGACGAGGCAGGGAGGGGGGGAATCCTCACGTATGTTAATCGGAACCAGTGGCCAATCCATATGTAGTCCAGCGTGATTAATCCTTTGTAGCGACAGATGAACGGACAATATTAGGAGACCAGTAATATACTTTTATCTCCAGACAAGCCAGCACACACCCAACGAGTACGTGATTCATTAGCGGCGTGCACAATATACGACGGGAATTGATCAACAGAATGATTGCTGAGACTTCACTGGTCACAAAACTGGCTCTATAGGTAATACTAGTATGTTACCAGTGGTGAGTCTTTAAAAAATGAATCTCATACCCATGTGGGGGCACGAGAACGTCATCAATTAGGTGGCACAAATAACTAACGTAATTGCTTACCAGTGAGCATTTGCATCTATGACACAGCTAAAGAGAATCATTTGGGAGCAACGCATGCACTAGCATGTTACCATGGTCATATACACCTTGCATTGACCTTTGGGTGCTTCACACAATCTGCACAAAAGTTTTTGATTGCCTATGTTGATCATCTGAAGTATGGGATGAGGACAAATGATGTTAATGAAACAATTGTTAATTAAAACTAATCATGATTTTGGTTTGTAATTTCATTTTTTTTATACTGCTACATTTTGTGATGACTTTACCATAACCCTGTTCGAATTATCAGCCTTGAAGACAACCTAGTGTCGAAGCACGTGTCGGCTGTAACTGAAAAACATACCTGGATTAGAATAAATGGAGTTTTTTTGCAACTCATGCACTGTACAGAAGAATTTGTAAATACATTGAGAATCACCAGTTACTATTTGTAGGCTAAGCGATTATCACTGGTACAATCAACTAGTTCCTGCCCATATTGACATAACAGATTGACTGCGGATACGCTCACTCTTTACTCTTTACACTTCCAAGTCAACTGTCGATATATTATTTTTCCCAGTATTTGACTTCACTGTCTAGTCTGGCCCTGCTAAGTGCCAGCAATATGTTTTGTTCCAAACAAAATTATATTGGACTGTTGATATGTCTGTTTGTCTTGAAATAATTTACCACAGAATGTTGCGGAACAACTTGAAGCACTCACTGGGGGCCTACCTTCATAGTGCCATATATGACTAGATCAATGCCAGGAGATAGACTTTGATTACAATACTTGCCTAGTTTTAATGAGAAACATATTACCTTGTCTAATGCCAGGCAGCATATCTTCTACATAGAGATTAAACAGCTTAAGTCCGAATACACTCAGGGGGTAATTCATAGAATTCAGCGCACAAGTGGTGCACGCGGCTGGCACATACTGTGCGCGTGCAGCAGTTTGCGTCAGCCACCTGCGCCAAAATCCATTTCCGCGCACAGCGTATTCATGGATTTTAACATCCATAACCAGCCGTGGTGCAGATTGGCGCAGCGACCCTGCAGCAGCGCCAGTTACGCCCCCAACCCCTCCCTGTGCGCCATGAACACGTGTATTTCGGGGGTGCGCGGGAAGTTTTACACGCGATTGGCCTTGTGCGAGTGGGGTATGTGTATTTCGGGGGTGCGCTGGAAGTCTTACACGCGATTGGCCTTGTGCGAGCGGGGTACGTGTATTTTGCATGTGCGCAGGAAGTTTTACACGCGATTGGCCCTGTGCGAGCGGGGTACGTGTATTTCGGGGGGGTGTGGGAAGTCTTACACGCGATTGGCATTGTGCGAGCGGGGTATGTGTATTTCCAGGGTGCGTGGGAAGTTTTACACACGATTGGCCCTGTGCAAGCGGGGTACGTGTATTACGGGGGAGCCCCAACGAATTGGCAGTGTGTGTCCTCCCAGGTGTGCCCCCTCCCCAGGGCCAGCAGGCAGACCACAACACAGGGGAACACACTGAACCCCTGGTTATGCCCCACAGGCAGCCCATCCACCCTGGCGAAGCTCCCCAGCCAGCCCACATGTCACCACGCACAAGTGAGCACTCACACATGTCCCCCAGCACCCCCATCCACCCAGCATTGACGGGCACCTACCAGCAGGCCCCGACTCATGTCCCCAGCACCCCCACCCCCCCAGCATTGACAGGCACCTGCCAGCAGGCCCCGACTCATGTCCCCCAGCACCCCCACACCCCCAGCATTGAGGGTCAGGGCCTGACTCATGTCCCCCAGCACCCCCACCCCCCAGCATTGACAGGCACCTGACAGCAGGCCCCGACTCATGTCCCCCAGCACCCCCATACCCCCCAGCATTGAGGGTCAGGGCCTGACTCATGTCCCCCAACACCCCCAACCCCCAAGCATTGACGGGCACCTGCCAGCAGGCCCTGACTCAGGTCCCCACCCAACATGTCATAAAGATACACATTCATGGGCCTCATGTCCACCAAAATCCCACTGCACACCACCCCAGTCTTTAGACACAATCAAGTTTCCCATCCACCCCACACTGAAAGGCATATTACTTTTCACTAACCAAAAGTCAAATATGCACATCAACACATGTCCGTCACACACACACACTGGGTGCGAGTGATTTGTAAACCCACATTGTGACATGCAGTAAACCAAAGAGCAAATACCACGTATGGAAGTAAGAAATCCAAATGTATTGTGCACAAAAATAATAAAAATGATTCAAAGCATGTAAATAATCATAAACAAGAAAAAAAGGCATGTCCAAAACCAAAAAAATAATAATGATGACACAATCCAAATTAATCCAAAATAAAGTTTGTCAAAAATCCTTGTCCACCAAAGTAAATCCAAAGGAAACCAAAAAACAAAAATCCATTGATCCATGGTGAGGGTAAATGATGTAAGAAAAAAAAATCCACTGTCCAACTATGTACAAATATTGCAACAAGGGTCCATGAGCCCAACAAATGAAATGAAACCTATATAGAAAACCCTACCTAATTTACAACTATATACAAAAACGTGGGGCATTGTCCAAGCGTCCCAAACAAAAAAAAAAAAAAGGAAACCTAACACTATCTAACTATATACAATGGCGGCAGGCAAGTCCTGCGGCTCACTCTGTGATGTTGTGGTGCAGGGCATCATCGAACTCCATGCCCCGGCCCCGAGGTCTCGAGGGGATGCAGTCATGGCCTGTTCCAACTCCCTGCGAGTTGCCTCGAGGCACTCAGCCCGCCTCAATGCCCGACGCATGGAGAACTCCGCCCTGACCATGGTGAGCCGCCCCTCTTCCACCCGCTGCCGCTCCGCATCTATCTGCTGGCTCAACTGCAGCCACACGGAAGACACTCCCATTCCAGGGTTCTCCTGCCCTCTGGCCAATGCCTGCCCCTCTGATGTTGATGGCCCCAAGCCATCATCACTCCCACCTAAAGCCTGCTGCTGTCCATGTGCCCTGTCCGATGATGCCTGCACATCCTCCATCTGCTGGTCTCCAGTTGTTGGGGTGTCCACCCCTGCTGGACCACCGACTCCCGACTGTGGCAGGGATGGGTCTCCACCAAGCTGGCTGTGTTGGTCAGGCCAGACCCACAGGGGGCCCTGGTGGAATCTGGGCCGGAGGACGGCAGGGAGAACGACTGGCGCATAGTCTCCACAGAGAAGGAGAGGTCCGCCAGAGTGCGCGCCACATGTAGGAACCCACCAACCATGGCCCCTCCCAACAGTGCCACGTTGCCACGCAGCTCTTCGTGATGGTGTGCAAGCTCCCCCCAGGAAGCATGCACGTCATCACGAATGTCACGCGTGCGGAAAGCGACACCAATCAGGACGGAGCCCATACGGTCATGGGACTCCTCGTCCGCAGGTAGTGGAGATGATGTGGGCCTCCCCCCTACCTGCGGACGGGCCTGGGGCGGGGCATCCCTGCTGGTGCATGGTATTGCAGTCACAGGGTCAGGGACAGCGACATGCACAGGCCCCTCTGCGGTGACCTGTGCTGCCTCCTGGCCCTGGACTGCACCACTTGCACCAGTGGTACTACCCCCACCAGGCCCCATGTGCGGCTCAGTAGCGGGCTCCTCCTCCTCTGTGGAGACCACCAACCTGGATGTTTCCGCTCCGTCTTCCGCCATTGCAAGCCTCTGGGGGGCTCACCCGGCCCTTCCGCTACAGCCGTAGTGGCAGACTCGGCACCAGTACCCTCGCTCCCGGATGATGGCAATTCCTGGGAGGGTGGCTGGGCCTTGCGTCGCCGCCCAGTGGAGGCATCCCCGCCGCTTAGCTCCACAGCGCCGTCTCTGCCCTCTTCTTCACTCGACGCTGCGTAGAGGGAGACATAGAACACAAGCATCAGGGTACTGTACAATAGTCCCCTAGACAGGAAGCAATAACACATGAGTGGCACTGTCAAACGTCACTTCCATCCTGTCCCTCCACAAAACATGGGTCAATGCACGCAACACACATGCAGAAACAGGCCCAGCGCATGCAATCAACATCAGCATCCATATACAAGGCCCTCCATGGACATAAATGTTGCCTTTAAACTCAAATGCATCATGGCTCATACTGATCCCTTGCACACACGTCACCAGAGGGTCATGCATCATGGTTCGTACACCACAGACACAGTGGATACTATGGTGACCACACTGCATGAGTGAATCTACACATCGTCACAGACATGTGTCATGCAACCATGGCGTTTCAAAGTCACACACACGCTCCTCAGACACACAGGCATGTACACCATACATGTACATGAGAGCAGCACCCCAGCACCCATCACACACCCCCCATCCTTGTCCAAGAACAGGGACTGGCATGCATTAATGTGTGCATTCCACATGCAGCTCACCATGTCTCATTGGAACACATGCACCATCCATATGGTTCACACATTACTGGTCTCACATGCATTACCATGATGTCCCGGCACACACATATCCATACATGGCCTATGTTACACATACAGGCAAGTAGCTGACTACCAGCACATTGCAACATGCCCTGTTTCACACAGCAATGCATGGCCACTTACTGCTCGACTCCAGACGGGTCTTCCTCTGAAGGATCTGGGCGTGGAGCGCTGGGTTTATGCGTTCCAAGACCCTCATCTGGATGTTGCTCAGCTCGACCCGGCACCCCTCTACATCCTCTGCCTCCACGAGGTGCCGGGCCTTCTTGAGGGTCCTGGACCTGAAGTCCTCCCAGCACTTCCGGATATGCTTGATGTCGGGGGTTGCGACCCCCTCTGCGTTGATGGCAACCACGACATCCTCCCAGATCCTCTCCCGTCCTTCCTTGTCGGCGCGTGATGGTGTGAAGAGGGCATCATAATGAGCCAGGACATGCTCCACCAGGACACCAACTTCCTTCTCACTGAAGCTGGTGGCCCTCTGCCTCTCTTGCTGGGGGTCGCCAGTGGTCTCGGATGGTGTTTGCCCCGACATGGCGACCTGGGTCCTGGGGCTGGGCTGTGGAGCAATGGTATCCCAGTCGGGAGTCTTCTGTTCCAGCAGGGGTGGACACAGCAACTGGACCCCTGCAGATGGCTGACGTGCAGTTACCAAATAGCAGGGCACGTGGGCAGCAGGCAGGCAGCAGCAGATGGCAGGTGGGAGTGTGCTCGTGGCTCTTGGGGGCAGGAAAATGGCCTTTTGGGCAGGAGCGTGGTCTTCCGTGTGTTTTCATGTGGCCAGCTTGATACAGAGTGATTTGGCACGTGAAAAAAGTGCACGTCAGCGTGTAATTCGAGGAAAGGCTCTTAGCGCGTAAGCGCGTCTGTGACGTATCATGCACAGGCGTTTCCCTCAACACGGGTGCATAGTGGATCAGCACATGAAAAAACCACACGTCCGTGTGGGAATGCGTGTAATTCGAGGAAAGGGCCTAAGCGCATAAGTGACGTGACACGCACGGGTGTTTCCCTCAGCATGGGTTAAAGGTGAGCGGGGTCAGCAGTTTGTTGTACGTGCCTTTCGTGGAGACCGACGTGTGTGTTGCTACTTCGTTTTGTATCGTGCACCATCACTACTTCACAGCGGATCAAGGACATATCTTCTGGTGGGGGTATTGGCTACACATGTTTTTCATTATCACGCTAGTCTGACGGTGAGTTGCGCACGCTATTTTTCCCACTGCGGGTGCCCCTGTGTATCGAGTACCCGTTTTCAAGGTCATAGTAGCCTGCGTGTCCCACGTGTATGCATTTTTCGTGTTCCTGGCTGCTACTGCGTACTGTGGGAGGTTAATTCCACGCACGTAGGCTGCAGAGGTTGCGTGCAAGGTTTTACAGCAGTTTTGGGGTGCCTGAGGGTTGAGCACCCGTCACTTCATGACCAGGGTCACATACAGCCTTGCAGGTGCAGGGGTGCTGTTAACATATTGCATCCCACCCCCTTCACCCCAATTGCCAGGACAATTTCTGTGTACACCTCCCATTGGCACTTCTCCATCTGTGCCGGCACTACTCCATCTGTGCCATGGTTGGGAGGCCACCAAAGGTGAGGGGCGCCTCAGCTGGGCGTACTGCTCGTGGGGGGCGTGGTCAGGGACGTGGCCGGGCTGACCAGGGAGTAGGGGGACTCCAGGGTGTCCAGGGTGGCTGCAGATGGGGAAGAAGCAGGGGTGCGCCAGCTCGGGTCGATGTTGTGCCACATGTTGGTGCAGTCATGCCACCACCCCCTGCGGCTCCACAAGATGCAGTTCTTGCATCTGGCACTGGTGCCCGTGTGACCCGGCAGTCCGTTTCATTGACTGCCACGGGCCCAAGGGTAGTGGTAGTGTCATGATCTCTGCTTCCAAAAGGTCAGGGTTTTCCCAACTCCCTTGGAAACAGATCCATAACCCAGGTTCCGAGTGCCAACCAGTCCCAATTGGGACCTTTTGGACCCAGTCCTGGCACCAGTGGCACCAGGCTCATAAATATGCCCAGTCCCAGCGCTGGAAGCGCCGGGCTCATAATGCTTGGGTGGATTTACCTGCAGCAGACCATGCTGCTTACTTGCCTGCCAGTTGAGCCTCTGATCCTCTTCTGTTTGGAACTACTTTTCATGTTGGGTGGGGCAGGAGCCACTCCCTAGATTCAGAACACTGGAACTCTTCTGGAAAGCAGGAACTCTTTTCTTACCTAGGCGTGGCTGTGGAAGGAGACACCTAAGCACTACAGGAGGCTATTTAAACCACACCCGATGGATGAATCTTGCTTTGCGTTATTCTGCAACCTCTGCAGCAGAACGCTCATCGTGTCTTCTGCATCTGATCCTGGGCCTAAGGAAAAAGGCTTACCATCCAGAATCCAGTCTTCAGCAACACCTATAAAGACAAGAAAGAACAGGTTAGCATTACGGTCTTCAGTGACAGCTCTTCACTTACCTGGTCCATCGGCTGTCACCAACGCCTCGCGCTGCATTCCGGCATCTGAAAGACAAAGGCTTACCTACTCTTCGTGCGCTCCGGAGGTCTTCACACTGCATTCCGGCATCTGAAAGACAAAAGCTTACCAACTCTTCGCACGCTCCGGAGGCCTTCGGCGCTGCATCCCGCATCTGAAAGACAAAACAAGGTGCGTTTAAAGACATTGGGGAACTTTAATACTCACGTGCCATTACTCCTTTCCACATATAACCCAGTGGGTATTCCGGCACCCTGCAGCCGCTCCGAACTTGTACCTGCAAAATAAAAAGACAGTTAGAGCGCATCGTGAAGCAGGCAACAAGCGCTTACTTACGTGCTTCAAGGCGCTTCTATTCATCACACGGGCTCCATCTTCAACTCACTTCAGCCCGTCATCCGCCATCGCCGGAACCCTGCAAAACAAGAGACATCATTACTAAAGACTTTAAAGACATTAGAATTACTCGAAACTTACCGTTCGTGCACTAAACGACGGACAGCAGTCCTCTGAAGTCAAGAGGCCTGCCCCCCTTATCCAGTGAAGAAACTGGTTACAGCACCCTGCCCCGAGGCAGATGGAGAGCACAGCGTTCACTTACCTAAGGTGAGAGCGTTAACCTTTGGGGTTCTACAGGAGAAGAGAAAGGGAAGAAGAGAGAGACATTCAATAACCCAGTTCCTTAATCCCATATTTTCTATCTGCAGACATCTTACCCTTCGAGTCAGACATACAGTGCACAGAGGTCCAGCCCAAAGAGCCAGCCGTGTGTTACACATCACCTTTGAAGATACGGTATACGCCCCGTCAAGACCTGCGCCTCTATGGGAATCAGGTGAGCGTTACAGAACGCAAAGCCTACCACAAAACTCCCGTCCAGGCGCTATGGAAACCTCGGATACCGACCAGCTAGCCCAGTTACTTGGGGAACTAAGGGCAGAAGGGCATGCAGCCCGTCAGGAAACGAACGCTCTACGAAGGGAACTGATTATTTCCAAGGAGCGAACAGATGATCTCGCTAGACAATTGCTACAGTCACAAGCCGGACAGACCCTGTTACCTGCATCTGGGGGAAATCTTCCTTCTACATCCTCTATGAATCCAGTGCAGATCAACCTACCTGGGAATGTACCTCTGGCTCCGCCCGAACGATTTTCTGGTGACCCAAAGAGGTTTGCAGTATTTATCAATCAGTGCCGGTTGCATTTCTTATGCCGGCCAGCAGCCTTTCCAACTGATCAAGCTAAAGTAGCTTTCGTGCTTTCGTACCTTAGTGGCAATGCGGCAGACTGGTCGATCCCTCTAGTAAATCAAGATGATCCGGTCCTCCATGATTTTCAAGCTTTTCAGCTCAGTATGGAAAAACTGTTCGCAAGACATTCACAGGGGCAGGCCTTGGACAATGAGCTTCTTTCGTTGCGACAAGGTAATCAAGACCTTTTGGCTTATATTGCGTCTTTCAACAGACTGATAGTGGAAACTCAATGGCCTGAGGACAAAAGGATTACGCTGTTTTATAGAGGTCTACGTGGAGAGCTCAAAGATGTGTTAGCCCAAGTAGTGAATCCCCCACAAGATTGTTCGGACTATATAGACTTAGTCGTTCAAATAGATCACAGACTGCAGAACAGGAAGGCCGATCATTCCAAGTTTGATGCTCGAGTATTTTCCAAACCGCCAACTCCTTCCAAAGGAGTAGACTCCGGGGAACCCATGCAAATAGGGGGTCTGAAAGGTCCTCTAACACAAAAGGAGTGGGAAAGGAGAAAACAGTTGCAATTATGCCTCTATTGCGGAAACTCAGGGCACTTTCTTCGAGACTGTCCGGTGAAACCTGCCAAGAAGGCAGTAGGAGCTGCAGTTACCAAAGTTACAAACTCTGAGCAGGGAAACGACCTCGCCCGACAAGAATAGAGGTCCTCTTGCCGAGCGTGAAAACCAGTTCCGTGACCTCGCATTTCGTGATACCTATGGTCCTCATTAGCCCTGATAATCCGGATCGATTACATGCAATTGAAGCTTACGTCGACAGCGGTGCCATCGGCAATTATGTGGATCATGAAATGGTTTTGAGGATGAATCTAACTCTTTGTCCCAAGGCTGTAAGGACGTCATTACTACGGTGGATGGTACGGAGATAGCCTCCGGGCCAGTAACGCATACCACTCAAGAGGTGACGCTAGTAAGTCAAGATGGACACCATGAGAAGATCGTGTTCGATGTGATCAAGGCCCCTCAGTTTCAGATTATTCTAGGAATACCTTGGTTAGAGAAACACAATCCTCTGATCGATTGGCGAGCAAGAACGGTCCAGTTTCCAGAATGTGTCTCTACTTGTCACCCTCCACCTGTTGTTGCACTGGCAGCAATTTCTTCAGAGACTCCCCAGTTACCTCCCGAATACCTAGAATACCAAGATGTTTTCCGGAAGGATCAGGCTAACTCTCTACCTCCTCATAGGTCATATGACTGCCAGATAGACCTGATACCTGGATCTACTCCTCCTTGTAGTAGAATTTATGCCCTCACCGAGCCTGAGAACCTTCACCTTCGACAATACCTGGATCAATACCTGGCAAATGGGTTTATTCGTCCTTCCAAGTCCCCTGCTTCTTCAGCTTTGTTCTTCGTTCCAAAAAAGGAAGGAGACCTTAGAACTTGTATAGATTATCGCTCCCTGAACCAGATCACCGTTAAGAATAGATATCCGTTACCTTTGATCCCTGAACTCCTGGACCAAGTCAGAAAAGCATGCATATATACAAAGCTGGATCTTAGAGGAGCTTACCACTTGGTACGAGTAAAAGAGGGCGATGAATGGAAGACGGCCTTCCGCACCAAGTATGGGCTATTTGAATATCAGGTCATGCCCTTCGGACTTTGCAATGCCCCGGCCGCCTTTCAATATTTTATGAACGATGTCCTCAGAGAGCTCATAGATGTGTGTGTTGTTGTTTACATTGACGACATCCTCGTTTATTCTTCATCGGAATCTGAACATCGGAAACACGTGAAAATGGTCCTCGAAAGATTGCGTCAACACAAACTTTTCGCTAAGTTGGAAAAATGTGTTTTCAACGTGACTGAAGTTGAATTCTTTGGATTCATATTATCACCTGGCGGAGTGCGTATGGATTCAAAGAAGGTCGATGCAGTTCTCAAATGGCCATCACCATCCTCCGTAAAAGGTGTGCAAAGCATGTTAGGCTTCGCTAACTTTTACCGCAGGTTTATCCCCGAATTCTCTCGAATAGTCCAGCCCATCATTGCCTTGTTAAAGAAAAACAAACGTTTTGAATGGTCTACCGAGGCGGAACAAGCTTTCCAGGATTTGAAGACTAAATTTATCCCTGCACCAATCTTAAAACACCCTCGCCCCGAACTCCCCTACATCGTGGAAACTGATGCTTCAAGCCTTGCCATGGGGGCAGTTCTATCACAAAAGGACCCGGTAACCAATCAGTTGCATCCCGTGGCATTTTGGTCCCGCAAATTCTCGCCTCCTGAAATCAATTACACGATTACTGACAAGGAACTTCTGGCTATCAAGTCTGCCTTTAAGGCTTGGCGGCATTATCTGCTGGGGGCCCGACACACCGTTACTGTGATTACGGATCACCGAAACCTGCAATATTTGAAAACCGCAAAAGCCCAATCTTCTAGACAACTCCGTGGGCATTATTCTTTGCCGAGTTTGACTTCATAATTACCTATCGACCTGGTACAAAGAACGGTAAAGCTGATGCCCTTTCTCGGATGGGAGTGGAAGAACACTTGATCAACCCTAAACCTGTACCAATCATTCCCGAACAAAGAATTCTGGGTGTAATCGCCACAGAATCCATAGAGGAAGTTAAGGATAAAGCCAGGCAACTTGTAACTCCAGCAGACATACAGAATTGGCATCTGCAGGGAAAGGACGTTGCAGTAAAGGACAACTTATTGTATTTCCAAGAACGATTATACCTACCCAGCACAGATTTACAGAAAAAAGTAATCTCTTGTTATCACGATTCTTTAATGGAAGGACATCCAGGTATGGCCAAGACCTCAGAAAAGATCAAGCGCTACTTCTGGTGGCCGTCTTGGAAAAAGATATCAGAGACTTTATAATGTCCTGTGGAGTATGTGCCCAAAACAAGAGTCAAAAGGAAAGACCAGCAGGCCTCTTACGCCCTATTGACATCCCACCTCGCCCTTGGCATACGCTTTCTATGGACTTCATCACCGATCTACCTCCGTGCTCCGGATACAATACGATTCTAGTAATCGTGGACTTATTCTCCAAGATGGCGCATTTCATTCCGCTCAAAGGCTTGCCAACAGCAGCAACTCTGGCCCGAGAATTTCTCGAAAACATCGTCCGACTGCACGGTTTTCCTTCGGTTCTAATTTCGGATCGAGGTAGTCAATTTATTTCTCATTTTTGGCGAAGTTGCTGTCGGTCGGCTCAAATTGATGTGAGACTATCGACCAGTCACCACCCTCAGACCGACGGACAAACCGAGAGGACCAATCAAACTCTGGAACAGTATTTACGCTGCATGCTGCAACAAACTGAAAAAACTTGGAAAGACATCCTTTGGATAGCCGAATATGCCTACAATAACTCTGTCCATTCGGGAACTGGGAAAACCCTGTTTTTTCTTTTGTACGGCAGTCACCTTCGAACCTCGGAGTTGGATCCCCTCCAAGATCTTGAAACACCAGCAGTAGACTACCTGCATTCTACAATCACCCAAGCCTTTAAGGAAGCCGTTTCTCACCTTCAAAGGGCTAAAGAACAATACAAGAAAGGAGCAGATCAACATCGGAAGGAAGCCCCTCAATATCAAGTAGGGGATCAAGTCTGGTTATCCACCAAATATCTACCTCTAAAAGTGCCACGCACATTCAACCCAAGATACCTTGGTCCCTATTCCATCACTACCATAGTAAACCCAGTAGCGGTCAAGTTGGACTTGCCCCCGCACATGAAGATACATCCGGTCTTCCACGTCTCTCTATTAAAACCCGTGCAACCTCAAACCCGACTAACTAAATCTCCAAAACCTATCCTAGTTGATGGAGAACTCGAGTTTGAAGTCAAAAGCATTCTGGACTCCAAGATCTCCAAATCTAAACTATTTTACCTAATTGACTGGAAAGGCTACGGCCCCCAAGAGAGATCCTGGGAACCTGCTGAATATGTCCACGCTCCTCGCCTAATCAAAAGATTTCACCGAACATTTCCTGACAAGCCAAAACCCCCGGAGAAGCCCGGTTTGGGAGGGGCCTTGAGGGGGGGTACTGTCATGATCTCTGCTTCCAAAAGGTCAGGGTTTTCCCAACTCCCTTGGAAGCAGATCCATAACCCAGGTTCCGAGTGCCAACCAGTCCCAATTGGGACCTTTTGGACCCAGTCCTGGCGCCAGTGGCACCAGGCTCATAAATATGCCCAGTCCCAGTGCTGGAAGCGCCGGGCTCATAATGCTTGGGTGGACTTACCTGCAGCAGACCATGCTGCTTACTTGCCTGCCAGTTGAGCCTCTGATCCTCTTCTGTTTGGAACTACTTTTCATGTTGGGTGGGGCAGGAGCCACTCCCTAGATTCAGAACACTGGAACTCTTCTGGAAAGCAGGAACTCTTTTCTTACCTAGGCGTGGCTGTGGAAGGAGACACCTAAGCACTACAGGAGGCTATTTAAACCACACCCGATGGATGAATCTTGCTTTGCGTTATTCTGCAACCTCTGCAGCAGAACGCTCATCGTGTCTTCTGCATCTGATCCTGGGCCTAAGGAAAAAGGCTTACCATCCAGAATCCAGTCTTCAGCAACACCTATAAAGACAAGAAAGAACAGGTTAGCATTACGGTCTTCAGTGACAGCTCTTCACTTACCTGGTCCATCGGCTGTCACCAACGCCTCGTACTGCATTCCGGCATCTGAAAGACAAAGGCTTACCTACTCTTCGTGCGCTCCGGAGGTCTTCACACTGCATTCCGGCATCTGAAAGACAAAAGCTTACCAACTCTTCGCACGCTCCGGAGGCCTTCGGCGCTGCATCCCGCATCTGAAAGACAAAACAAGGTGCGTTTAAAGAAATTGGGGAACTTTAATACTCACGTGCCATTACTCCTTTCCACATATAACCCAGTGGGTATTCCGGCACCCTGCAGCCGCTCCGAACTTGTACCTGCAAAATAAAAAGACAGTTAGAGCGCATCGTGAAGCAGGCAACAAGCGCTTACTTACGTGCTTCCAGGCGCTTCTATTCATCACACGGGCTCCATCTTCAACTCACTTCAGCCCGTCATCCGCCATCGCCGGAACCCTGCAAAACAAGAGACATCATTACTAAAGACTTTAAAGACATTAGAATTACTCGAAACTTACCGTTCGTGCAGTAAACGACGGACAGCAGTCCTCTGAAGTCAAGAGGCCTGCCCCCCTTATCCAGTAAAGAAACTGGTTACAGCACCCTGCCCCGAGGCAGATGGAGAGCACAGCGTTCACTTACCTAAGGTGAGAGCGTTAACCGAGCGTTAACCTTTGGGGTTCTACAGGAGAAGAGAAAGGGAAGAAGAGAGAGACATTCAATAACCCAGTTCCTTAATCCCATATTTTCTATCTGCAGACATCTTACCCTTCGAGTCAGACATACAGTGCAGAGAGGTCCAGCCCAAAGAGCCAGCCGTGTGTTACACATCACCTTTGAAGATACGGTATACGCCCCGTCAAGGCCTGCGGCTCTACGGGAATCAGGTGAGCGTTACAGGTAGCTGCAGGTGCAGCTGTGGACACCACTACCCAGACTCTGGGTCTGCCAGCGCAGGCTGCGTTGGCACTTGAGGAGTCCATGGAAGATTTCCAGGTGTTCAGGAGGCACACCATAGGTGCACGCAGGGCTGCCCAGACCGAGGCACGTGTCCCTGGGGCAGTAATTCCATCTGCTGGCCCGACCAGCCAGGTGTCAGCAACTGCAGGGGCAGATGCAGCCGACACGACCCCGGTTGTGAGTCTACCAACCAGGACAGTCCTGGTCAATGACCCTGGCCCAGTGGATCTTTCTGTGCGGGGTCCATTCCAGGGCACCCAGCAGCCACTGATACAAGTCAGGGCCTCACTCCATGTTCCACCTGCCACTCCGTCAGCTCATTCCACCAGTGCCACTGCCCATACTGATCAGGGTGGCATTTGCCTGCTAGGGTCCGGACCAGCGTCCAAGAGGAGGAAGGTTGCACCTGCAGTACAGGCTGGGACCCCAGACACAGTTACGGCCTCCTGCACATCGAGGATGAAGCCTTTCTGCATTCAGGAACTGGACTGCCTCGTGGACTACGTGCAGGACCACAACCGTGACATGCTAGTGGGGCCGAATTGTCGGACTACGGCTGCCCATCGTGATACCCACTGGAACTAAGTTGCGGAAGATGTGAGTGCATTCGGCCATGAGGTGCGCACAGCCCAAGAGTGCAAAAAGCGTTGGAATGACCTCAAACGCAGTGCTAAGGTGAAGCGTGCCTCAAATTACAACCTGCCTCTAGTGACTGGCAGTGGGCTGGCACCTGAGGAGGTAGACCTCACTCCGCATGAGTCACTCGTAGCAAAGTTCATACCACCACAATTGGTCGAAGGAGTGGGACTTTGATGCCCAGTCCAGTGAGTGTTGCTGCGTGTTTGTCGAGGCCATGGTTGTTTTACTCGTGCCATGTGTTGGGCATGACTGCCACTACATGTCATGTGTACATGGTTCTCATGGGTGTACTGTGGAAGATTCAACACCAAAAGGATTGAATGATGCAAGGGTCAGGGTAATTGGACCTAAGACAAAAGGGTCAAATTTGTCATACATCATCTATATATGGTTAATGCTTTTAGTATAGTTAAAAACAGAAGTGGTTTTTGCTACAGTAACTGGGGTTGTGGCGGGAAACCACAAACGATTGGGCAAAAAAAATCGACCCTTTGGTTATTCGATCCTTTGCATTCGAACATTTGTCCTAGAACCGTTTTCATGTGCAAGTCATGCAATGCTTCACTGATGCGTGCCTGCTGTGCAGGATGGTGGACATGTTGAGCAGACAGGGACTGTCCTCATCACCACACTTGCACCATACTCATATGATAGTCACCCGGATGCCCCTCCGGTCCATGTTCCAGCTCACTGTCCCTTCTGCATGTAGCCTGTGTTCTCCTTCCTCTCAGCACTGGGACAATGTCATTGCATGAGTGATGTGCATGTGTCCCCTGCCTGCATGCGGGTGCTCCATGTAGGCATGCTCCCTTGCCCCTCCACCCCTCCTGTACCCCAATTTCACCATTGCACTGTTGTGCATCATTTTGCAGTACTGCAATGGCCTGTTCAAGCCTCCTTTGTACATGCTAACTTCCACCAGCCAACCTGCCAGACACATGCAGTGGGGTACATCCTCTGTCCTTCATGCAGGGTGTCTCACTTGGACTGTGCAGATGGCAGATGCTCCGCAGGGACCTGATTGCCCATTCATGCTCCATGTGCATTCCATGCTTCCCCCTATGTGTCCTTGACTGGATGATCGTTGTAGTACGTGTCCATGATGACCTACATTTCATGGCATTCCACCATCCATCCCATGGCCACGTTGGCACAGTCCTGCATCACACACATGTTTAGGGTGTCACAGTCTGTCTGGGGCACAGTCCTCCCCCAGTTTCAGGCCCACTGACTCTGTCCAACTGGTGTAGTGGGTTTTGCACACATGGGTGTACTACTGAGGGTTCGTCATGTGTCCTGCTTACTGTCCCATCATCATCTGCTGTGTTGTCAGTTGACTCAGATGATGCTGTTGATGCTAGTCAACACTGGCTGCCAATACACAGGTCTCTGTCACCCTTTTGCTACCACGCAAGGCAACCCTGGATTTTCACTCGGGGGGGGTTGCTTGTAGCCATGCAACCCATTGCATGCACATTGCATGTGATGCCTGAACTTGCCCATGCACTGCCTTCACGTGTTTTGATACACATCATGAAGTACTTGTTCATGTAGCTAGTGAGTAACGTGCACATGTTCTGCACTGCATGAACCCACTTCTGAGCCATGTAACACCGTTCTACATGCGTACTCACTGATGCAATGTCAAATTGACCAGGCATGAATGGCAGGTTCTCTTTTGTGTGTGACATGTCTGCTTCATGTGTTGGCTGTCTGTGTGATGTCCATGTGTGACTGTGGTAAGTACTAATGTTTTTTTCTCTCCACTCTTCAGATGATGACGCAATGGAGGCAGAGGATGGTGTTGTCATGCCAGGCACAGGGTTGTTATCACAACCGCAACATGGCACAAGTGGGGGTCGTGGGGTGGTAGGCCACGAGCACCCACGTGTGCTACAGTCCACCTTTTCTTGGCTCGCAATGAGTCCAGCCCAGATGACCACTTTGACGACCATGTCGAGTTGGATGTGCATCAGGTCCATACGTCAGGGGTGAGTGATTCTGATGTGGACACTCTTCTTACCGCGACACCTACACTGAGGGGCCAGACAGTGGTGGGACCTCTGCCTGTGGTGGATCGGGACGCAGGGTCACCCTCCTCACCAGTCGCTGATGTGCCTTGGGCATCACGTAGATGGGGGCATGTAGTCGTGCAGCCACGGGCGGTGCCAAGCCAGCGAGGACGCCCGGTCCTGGGTCCCACAGGTGTCAAGCCCAGCAACGCAGCGGTCGCGCACCACCGAGGTATACTGAGTGGGAGCAAGACATGACTGCCAATTCAGAATGTCAGGGGGCAGCACTTGATAACATCGCTGTGAGCATGGAACTTGTGGCCCAATCCATGCTCCCACCTGCTAGGCAGGTGCTTCTCCAGCAGCAGGCGGCACAGTCCACAGCCCGCTCGCTCAGGCTGGGCATGGCAGCCTCTGACAGGGCACGCCATGCTGAAATGTTGTCTCTGCGTCAAGCAATTACTGCTCATGCAGAGGCACACATGGAGGCCCTGAGGGCTGAGTATCAGTCCCTCAGATCAACTCAGGGTGCCCTCTTGACGTCCCAGAGGGTGCAGTCAGAGGAGAGGTTTGAGCAGCTTGAGCGTACCATCTCAGCTGAGGTACGTGCTTGCCGGGAGGTGCATCAGTTGTCCAGCCAGAACACGCAGGAAGAACTCCGTGTTACACGTGTTACCTTGCAAGAGGAAGCACGTGTATCACGGGAGGTTCTGCATGCAGACCTGCGTGTCATTGCCGCACAGAACCAGGCTCACCCGTCCGACGGACTTGCTGCCGACGAGGGGCAAGCTGCGCCTAGGCGTGGTTGGGCTCCTGGCCCACGTCCTCCTATTCTGGATGAGACAGACTCGGGCAACGAAATATCTCCCACACAGGTCACGCTGTGCAGGCGTTGAGCCCATGCAGTTTTTTTTTTTTGCCTCAACATCATCGCATGTGGATGTTGAGGTGCACCCTGTACCTCCCCCCTCCTGGGAGCCCCCCCCCCCGGGTCATATGTGGCCATTTTTGATTTTAGTTTAGTTAGTTAATATCAACTATTTGATAGTAATTTTAATTAGGTTATGTAGGTTGTTCATTGTTAGTTTAATTAGTTAATATAGTTTAATATTGTTTGTCTATTGTGCTTTCATGTGACGGTGTGGTGCTTTGTGGCTTTTGAAAGCATCCACTGTCTGTTCCAGTTGGGCCCTTCAACCTTGTCTTGTGTATGTGTTTGCAGCTTGGGGTCCTGACTCACATAGGCCACTCCTGCTTCCCTTATCCATGGGCTCGCTAGGATGGTTTGGTGTAACAAAATATTACACAAGGCCTTTGGACTTGCCTCATAACTGTGGCCTGTCTGCTGCTGTACTACTTGTGTTAACACCCCTGGTGGGGAGCATTTCATCCACCCGATGTCTGTAATGAATTTGAGTGAGTATGTGATTGTTCTATCCATTAATTGATGTGGATTGTGATGTATGTCATTTTCTTGCCTGTATATGTGCTTGATGCACTTCATGCTGTAGACAATAGCCTGCACCCTTGGCCTGTCAAAGTGACATTGATGGTGAGAGGAGTTTGGATGTAGCTCTGTAACCTGGCCCTGTGACAACCAGCATGTAGACACACACACAGGGAAGTTTCCATCCTTATTGCCTTGTTTAATGCCCTTTCTGCAAGAAGATGAGCCTCCAGACTACCTTTAGCAGCAGACACAGGGACCAGTAATCCAGGAAACTGGCCACATTTGTTGGTCCAGACGTGTGGATGTGTGTGCAAGCAGATGCACAGGGCTTGTGCTCAGACGTCCAACAGAAGCAGACGTGTTTCCAGGAGCTCCTGGCAAGGTGAGCAACACAAGGGCCCATGCCACAGACTACCTTCCACCAGGCCACTTGCAAATGGATGCTAAGTAGCACCTGTGCTGGGGAGCTTTGCCAGGCATTGTTGGAGAAGCACACAGTACAGCTGACATGCGTTGAGGGCCACATGGCAAGTGCCTTTGCAAGTTGTCAGGGGCTCATGCAGGGGACATCAAACATATCCTCAAGTACCCCCTGCTCCAATGAAGCAGAGTTAATAGGTTAGTAGCGTTCTTAGCCAGGAACTGATACAGTGCACAGGGACGACCAGCGAGGCTCAGACTCGTGGTGAGTGCATGTCATTTGCATGTGCAAATTGCCACGTGCACTACCTATTTGAATCAGCGGCGGCCAGAACACAACTTGTACTGAAGTTGCACCTTGCTATACGCGTCTAGCAGATCACCCAGGGACCATTGTATCATGTCTGATTATTTATCCATTGGTCTTCCATTTCCCGCGTGGCCACATGCGCCGGCCTTACTGCATTGACAGTGTATGTGCCATCGGTGGGCCAAGCTAACATATGGGTACATGGCAGCAGTCAGGGGTGTTTGTTTGTGGAGAAGTCATTTACTTTGGGGCATAGATGGATGTGTGTGTGTTGTAAACACACATTCTGATTAGTAACTCACGCTCTCTTTGCAGCATTGAAGTGCTCCTGTTACCGGACCTGGGAGTGCGCAGCAGGAGGCCAGCACTCACCCCAGAGATAAGTGTCTCTTTGGCTTGCATTTGACTGATTTGGTACAATGTGCATGATGAACAAGTTTGCTGTAATTGAGTATGTGTTTTATTGAATGGTTGTATTTTGACTACTTTCCCTTGCAAATCCACATCCACTCTCCTGCCCCTCTTTCCGATTATCCTGAATACCAATTCCTGTCCATGCAACATATCCCTGACCCTCCTTTCCCGCCGGGGTCTCAGAGGCCTGTGTTAGTTTGACCTTGCAAGTGCCCAGACCACGGAGGGGGTGGTTGGTTCGTGCTACTCCTGTGCCTGGACAACGGCGCTGTGACACTACCCATCAGTTGTTGAATCAACATTGTATGTAATGTACCGTAAATGGTACCCATCCTGTTGGACCATTGTTCAACTGTGCTACCTTGGTTGTTCCATCATTGTGCTTGTACATGTGCTTTGACTTTTCCTGCTACTTCAAGTAATCTACTGGAGACTCTTACAGGGTTTTTGGTGTTTACAGCCTTTTTCCCTGCTTTGTGGGTTTGCCTACTTGGAGTTCTCTGCGATTTGGTATTTTTACCAGTCAAGGTGGGCTCTGAGGGGGCTGGACCCTATTTACACGCAAGCTGGAACATGGAGACCAAGGGGCAGGGTGATCCTGTAGCCAGGTACACTTCAAGAAAGAAGGCTACATACCCCAGAGACAGTTGTTCAGAAGGTCATGGTGATGTGTAAGGGAGGGCCTTTTGTTGTTGGACAGTTGGCTTGGCCTACACTGTTTTGGGCACTCTGACATTGTAATTGTGGGGTACTATGTACATGATGTGTTGTGCTGCTCAGTGCCTGTTCCTGTGTTGTCTTTACTTTTCAGGTGTCAGGGGATTAGTGTGGTTTGACATTCTGGGGTGTTCACATGGGCAATGTTCACATGTGATGTGCACAGGGCACTGAGGGTCACTTGATTTCACATGCATATATTAAGTGCATGTCCCTAATGACACACACAGTTGCATGATGATCCACCACACGTACATCCACCCTTCCATGTCCACAGGTGCACACAGATTGCATTCTCAGGCCCGCGGTGTCCATGCAGCACATGATCTATTTCCACTTGGGTACTCTGTGCATGCGTCATATGGTGGTAGATTTCATTGGTCTTTTTCATGTGATGCTCAAGGTGTATCTGCAACACTATGGCTGATCAAAGTGCTGTGTGCTGAGCAGTGTGTTGCAGGAGACACACACAGCACACAGGTTCGGAAGTTGGAATTTTGCCATGCCCAATGTGCATGTGAAGGGGCATTCAGTGTTGTGTTCATGCTACGACTGTTGGAAAGCATTTGTGTCTGACTTTGTATGTGTGCGAGGTTGTTGGTCAGTCATTTAATCTAATTCCATGCCGGACATCATTGTCTCATACCATTTTACATGTATGACATGTCACTTTGTATGTTATTGGTCATGGTTTGGCCTTTTGCTATTGCATGCAATGTCATGGTATAGCAGAAAAGGGTGATGTGGTTTGGGAGGGTTTGGGTGACATACCAGGGATTGTGATGGACTGTTTTGCAAGGGTGTGCGATACACACCTTGCATGTGTTCCTTTTGGTCATACAGGATTGGTTATGTTTAAGTAGCTAGGGATGCACACAATGTAGCACTTCCGTGGCAACATTCTCAGGGTGATAAGGTTGTGACAGTTGACTGTCTCTTTGTCATCATCGATTGTCACCTGGTATGTGCCAGGACTGTGTGCACTTCACAGGGGTGAGAGTTTAGGTGAAGAATGTGGCCACAAGCTGGGTCTGGGCTGCCTCGCCACGTGCCCTGTCCCCTCCCATGGGCAGCATATGTGCCTGTGGTTGTGGATGTGGGGGCACCACCATGTCCACCGGTGCCTCCCGCCGTGTTGCAACATTGTGCAGGACACATGCTGCCACAATGATCCTCCACACTACTTGGGGTGCATATAGTAGCTGCCCACCAGAGCGGTCAAGAGAGCGGAAGCGTGACTTGAGCACTCCGAATGTGAGCTCCACTATGCCCCTGGTTGCAATATGGGCATTGTTGTATCTTACTTGGGGTGGTGTGGTGGGGTTCCGGATTGGCGTCATCATGTGGTTGTTCAGAGGGTAGGCACTGTCCCCTGGGGAGGTGATAATAGTTGAGATTATTAGGGTTTGGGTATTTGTCTGTGTGTGACTTGCATGCATGTGCACAGGCATTTGTACTCACCTAGGAGCCATGTGTCGCCATGCTGCCCAGCATCCAGGGCCCGGCTCAGGGCAGGCATTCTGTATATGAAACTGTAGGGCCACATGGGTGCAATCTATGGCACCGAGCACTTTCGGGAAGTGTGCCACCCTGTAAAAGACCTGGACCACGGCCTGCCTTTCTGCGGGTGTTCTGGGCATGTATATGTGCCTGCGGACTGAGGGGCGTGCAGTGATGATTGCCAACACCTGGTGTAGGCAGCGTGACTGCGTGGCCTGTGAGACCCCACCCACTATGGCAGTAGTCTGCTGAAATTACCCAGTGGCCAAAAAATGCAGGACATTGAGCACCTTCTCAAAGGGGCTCAATGCTTGGGAGCACAGGGTGGGGGATGTAAGGTCATCTTCCCACTCCCTGACGAGGTCCAGGATGATACGAGGTGGAAACCTATACCTCCCATAGACGTGGTCGTCAGGCATCCCATAAAGGCTGGTCCGGGGAAAATAAATGCAGGCCCTGGCTATTCTCCTCCTCCTGCGGTGTCCCACGATCAGTGCTGCGACAAATGCGCGCACTTTTGTACTGTGCACGGGGACGCTTCCGCCTGCCTTCGTGTGGCAGACGTGTTGACGCCTATGCGCGTCTTTTGCCGTGCGCGGGTTTCCTGTATTCGAATCCATGAATACGGGTTGTTCGTGTGTGTGTGGGCGTTCCATGTATTTCCCTGCAGTACTTCCCCAGTTATGCCTTCTTTTTCACGTGTTGTTCCCCATTCCGCGTGTTACGCCCTGTGTACCGCCCCCTTTTTGGTGTGTGAGCAGACGTTGTGCGCTTTCCCTGTGCATGTCGTGCACAGCATTTGGGATGTTGCAATGACGTGTGCACCCGTGTGCGCCACGCACAGGTTTGGCGCACATCCCGAGAAAAACACGCGCAGGGACTTCCATGAATCGCACGTGTGCGCGTGCGCTTCCTTTTTCACCCTTGCGCCTGCTTGCGCCAGCCTGCGCCACTTTTTACGGCACACGTTTGTTCCATGAATCGGCCCCTCAGTGTCAGGCAACATTCTATCTCTGTCTTTGCCCCATCATTTCTGTATGAGCAATGCTCACTCTGACATTGATGATTGTGTAAAGAGGCCATGCTCATGCTCAGTAATACTCTATTAATGTCTCAAGATTGTAGTTTTATTCACAAACATTGCATGCCCACCAGGTCAGACACCACAGAAAAATCCAGAAGGCTATATATAGGTGATATATGGTTATTATGTTTAGCTACAGCAGTCAGCTGAAATAAAACAAATATATTGACGAAGATGGAAATACCTTTTGAAAGCCAGTTTGACTGGTGTGGACAATATTCATTGCCTAAACTGACATTAATTCGTCAAACAGGGTTTTGGTAAACATGTTCCCTTGCACATAAATCAAATCTTACAGGATATAGGTATTACGGTGAGATTGCAAATCCTTCTTGAATATAGGAATTAACATGCTCAGTTATAATTTCCTTCAATGTTCCGAAAGAAAAGAAAGAGCATCAGATCCCTTAACCAGGGGTTTACTGTCCTATCGCGAACTCTGGAGATTTCCTGTGAGGTCTCTGTACCCTAGCCCTCTTTTGTATGGTAACCTATTTAATTTGCACATTTTCTCACAGGAAAGGTCTGGGCTTGCTGAAAATGTATAATATGGGGCCACTCTGACAATTATTTTCAGAGCCTCCTTTGGCTCCCAGTCCACCCCTGTGGCCTTAACTCTGGTTATTTTAAGTAGTAGGTTACATATCTCATCTGGGCTAATGACACAGGATGGTTTGAATTATGTGATGAAAACGCCTTTTTCTCTGAGGATGTGTACTTTATTTGATCAAATTTTCCAACCCTTTCAAATGTTGGACACCCTTTATAGAATTGAAAATGGTGTTTCTGTGGTTAATACATATCAGTTCAGCACATATATGACTGTTTGTAAGCCTACATCTGGCCCAAAGTTTCCAGGAAGATCATATATTGATCATATATTGTTCTGTTGGGTGACTATAAGTATATTTAAAAATGTTTAATTTTAACATTTCTTGCAGAGAATGTTAACCAAATTCTATGACACTGTTTAAGATTTTGAACAACAAATAGTTTAACACCAGAACATATTTCAAGTATTAAGCCAGTCGATTCCTATGGAAATCACCTAACTTTTTTACCTAGTAAAAGCTTGCATATTTCAAAGCATTTCTTTGTGATCGTCTTCTGCAATCGTTAATTTTGGGATGCATTTACACATTCCCGCAGTTATAGTGGAAAGGTAAGGTGAACATCATGGAAAAGATGAAAGATGCAAGGAAGGGCTCTTTTGCACATAAGTGCAAATGGAAGTGGTCTGTTCTAGTGCAATTACCCTTTTTTTAAGTGACACACCACAAACCTTTTGGCAGCTTTTTCTTCTTTTTAAGATGTATCCAGAAAGCCATTATCGTACTTGGTTTTTGGTACAAATGGCCTCTTTTGCTGGGACCCATATGCTGAGTTATTGATGATGTAATCAGTTCAGATTGAAGCAGGTTAATGTTAGTAATATCCTTTAGACTTAGCAAATTCAGTCCAATCTGTTGAAGAATATTTTCCATTGGTAATGAGGTCACTTCCTGTGAGGAATTGCCATCTGTTTTGATTTTTATTGAATAATAAAATAATGCAGGTAATTCCATCTTTGGAAGGGTAATCTGCTGATCAGATTCCCCATTCCCCATTCATAAGGTACACACCAAAAGCATAGTATGTATCTGTGACCTGCTACAACAGTATCCTGATTTGCAGTGCCTGCTCTACCTATGGCACCTATGCCCATTTGACAGACAGCAGAATTGAAAGACAAGTCTCTGCCACACCGGGGTTGCATTTAAGATATGCACCCCTGTACCAAAACTATGATGAATATAAATAACTCATGATGGTGGCATGATAACTTCTAAAAAAAAGCTATGCTTGAGTTTAGGCACAGTGCATAGTACTACTTATGATCATGGCAGCCGCATCCAAACTGATATCGCACATGTGTCAACTCCTGCGAGTCAGCTCTGCTGTGAAAGGTATTGGATATTCTGGTCAGTCGGGTGCAGCCTGCCAAATGGCAGGTCAGGAACCTGAAGGGCAGGGCCTCCTCTTTGATCTCTTTGTGAGGGCAGCTGTTCTGGGCCCGGGCGTCAAAGGAGCACACCCAAAAGGAGTATCCTCACACCAGAGTGATGCATCTCTAAAGGCCTTTGTACTTATTGAGAAGGGAAGGGGCCAGATTATGATAGGCAGGAGTGCTCTGGTGAATGGAAGGAGACTTCCACCATTTTGTTTCTCTATGTCTCTCTCCCCCTTTCCTGTCCCCTCCATTTCCTCTGGAGCAAAGCACTTTGGGTGTGACATCAGAAAGACGAAGTCCACTCCATTCAAGAGCATGGATTGGACCAATAAAGCAAGCTAACTTCAGTCCAATCACCTGGGAACGCGTGCCTTTAAATGAAGGGGTCTTACACCCCTTCATCAGATTCCCTCAGATCCTCTTGGGTACTTTAAGGTGGCAGTTTAGCTCTGAAGAGCTCACTGGAATTCTTTTGGGAAAGTTGTACTTTCCAAAGCCCTCAGCCTGAAGTGAAGAATGAGCCGCACAAGGCAGAAGGAAGATCTGTGCCCAACCCACTCCCATGGTACATCAGGAGTGACCTTTTGCTCTGGAACAGGACCAGCCAACTATGCACCGGAATCTCATAGAGCTGGGAGAGCAGGCCCTGAATGGAACCATGCTGTCCTTGTATCCCCTTGAGTCCCCCTCAGTGAGCCTCAGAGCAACCGGAGGCCAGCTGCCTCTCCCACTGCACCCAACCAGTCGCTCCATGTTCACCACACCCGGAACAAGAGGGAAGTCGCTGGTGCTTTTTGTTGCACTATTCCACCACTTTGAACTTGCTTGCACTTTAAACAAGCCTGACATTGCTTCAACACTGCATCATGACCTAGTCAAATCTTGGCACTTGTAGGCCTGAAGTGACTCCTCGATTCTGGGACCTGAATTGAATCACTGGCGAGTTACACGCCAACTCTGACCAAGGGTTACAACCACAGCTGAACCCAGATAGCCCTTGAACGGCTTCCTCATTGACCTGCCCATTGACGCACCCAAGGTCCCCACTTTGATTACCATCATCCACCGACTTGAGCCACTGAAGCATTACTCACTGTCCCATCCTGGCAGCTAAAGCCCAACTCGACCTGCCCAACTCCAAATCGTTCCTGGGACTGCCCTGACCTGCATCCTTGAGAGCTTGCTGCTTGGGCAAAAAGGATCCAGCGTGCCTGCGCTGAGGTTCATCCACTCGCATCATCAGAGGTCAAAGTGGGTGGGAGCGGTCGGGAGCGGTGCTCTCATTCTTTTTATTTTTAAGTTTCACCATTCCTATACTTTTATTTTAAAAAGAAACCTTTCTGAAATGGTTTTGTTTTAAAATAAAAGTGTAGGAAGAGGTTTAAGCTTGCACTTCAGTGCACTGAACTGCACATTCCCACAAATAGCAGGTGTGCTTGGTTGGGGGTTTGGATTGTGTGTGGAAGGGGGCGCGGGGTGGGGTTTGTGGTGAGCGGGGCAGACCAGTAGGTACCATAGTTCTACTACTTCTTTTAGTACACTTCGACCACTGCGCATCATCGTTCAACAACAGATTTGACTCTGTCAGCCCATCAAAAACTGAATCCAGTACTGTTGACTCTGAACTGTCCCCTCGGTCCACTTGGACCCTTGAGACAGGTTAGGTCATGATTGATCCTGCTTTTATCACCAATATTCTTTGTGTGGCAAGTGATTTACACACCACCGTTGTCACATCTTCTATGTTCTTCCATATGGGTGGGTTTTTGTACAGTGTTTTCTATTTATTTTATTTGCAGATGATGTGTTTGATTAAAGTATATATATATTTTGATAAAACCTTGATTGGACATACCCGAAATGAAGCAGTTTCCAGGCTGATTAAGCTTGCTTCAAGTAGGTTTATACCAGACTTAGTGTTACTGTTACATTGAGGACATAGAAGAAATATACATAGACAACACCAGCTCCCATCACCCAGGCAAGCCAGATCTAACTACCACCACTGAGAACCCTCACTCAGACATTCCACCATTCACCCATCAACACTCCATATGACATCACCAGCTACATCACATCACAGACAAGCACTACACAACACACCTCCCTCCTTTACCAAACCACACATACACAAGGCACATCACAGACAGGCACTACACAACACACCTCCCTCCTTTACCAAACCACACTTACACGTGACACACCACAAGCAGACCACCACTTCCACAGCAAATTCCCTTCCATCATGACAACAAGAAACTGACCTACACTCTTCTGAAAACCCCTCACAAAATCAGCAATACTCCCTCTGTCAGTTCCTTCCACAAACAAACACTGGGCTCTCACCCCAGGGTCTAACCTGCCCAGGTCCACAGCACTCTAAACTACAATCTGACACCAACTAAAAACGACACAACCACCTTCCACCCACCCCTGCCACCTGCGGGCCTCCAGGCTGCCACCCTGAAACTCCGGCAGGCCTCCAGACTGCCACCTTGGAGCACTACCCAACCTCGAAGACCTCAAAGTAAATACATCATCACACAATCGAGAGAACACACAATGGAAGCACAACATCACCCCTACTCACACAAAACCAGCAAGAGACTTCGAAAACAGAGCACACACTACCAGACCAAGCTGTGAAAATCCACCAAGCAAATTAAGAACGCTGGCCAGTCATTCTCAATACCATCAGCGAAAACTGGGTAACTACACTCCACAATAAGCTCATCAATACCATCAGCAAAAACTTGTTAACTACACTCCACAATCAGCTCAGATGACAACCTCACACAAGTCACTCATCTAACCCATCTCAATACCAACAACACCGGCTCCCATCACCCAGGCAGGCCAGATCTAACTGCCACCATTGAGAACCCACACTGAGAACATTCAACCATTCACCCATCAACACTCCACATGACATCACCAGCTACATCACATCACAGACAGGCACTACACAACAATACCCTTTATTTTGGACTGCACCAGTGTGTTGTTTGGGTCACTACTGGTTCACCTTCACACCCCTCTTAAGAGCATAGCCTTCCCTTGGCCCATGTTACCACAAAAGGCAAAGGAGGTAATATCTCTAAACTGCCCCTGTTTTACCTTTATGATTGCAGTGAGTTTTTGTTTGTAGAAGTGAAATTCCTGAATGGGCCCAAGGGGGAATGGGGACTTACTGTTCCACCAAACCCGTGATCCGGCGCTAATAGCGCCAGGGAGTTTGGCAGTAGGGCTAATAGCGACCAACTCGTGATGGGCCCAAAGTCTAGAATAAAAAGCAGGTGCCCTGCTTTCAATAGCTTTCTGCCATATTAACTCTCTTGATATTGAATCAAAAGCCTGTCTGAAGTCTATAAACCCTAGATATATCAGTTGTTTTGTTGTTAATACTTGTTTTGCAATCGATGTTAGGATTAGTAAGTTAACAGTTGTGCCCAAACCAGCCACAAAGCCCAATTGACAGGTGTCTCTTTGCAATGTTTCTTTTAGCCACTTGAGTAACTCCTTTAATAAATATTAGGGGGCCAAAGATTTTACCTGGTATGTCAGGAAGGGCTATAGGCCTACAGTTCAGTGGGTCTTTTTTTGATTTCCCTTCTTGAATATAGGAATAATGATTGAGGTTTTCCAGGAATTTTGGATTAATCCTGTTAGTATAATCTTCTAGAATATTAAGGTTAGAATGTGAGCCCATAGGTCAGGATGGGCTTTTAGGGTGGTATTGGATGGCCCATCTGGACCTGGAACTCGAGATTAACTCAATCTGTTAATTTGCATAAGAATATCAGTATTATTAAATGGCAAGGATTGTAGATCATTTGTACCGCTATATGGCTTCTGAGTAGATTCTGCTGGACTAGCAAATATCGTTGCAAAGTGGGTAATCAATGTTTGAGCGCTAATTGCGTTAAGTAGGCATGACGGTGATGTGCTGTTGGAGCCATCCTTTAATAGCCTCCATATCTCAGCGCTCGATTTACAAACAATGACCAATAGCATGTGTTCTCCTGCTAATTGTAATTTTTGTGGTTTGTCGTGTATAAGGCGATTTTTATAGGCTGTACGTATTTTGGCTATTTTATTTGTGGCGTTTAAGGGATTTGTTTTATTTGTTTGATTCGATTGTTGGGATTGTTTGATTCGATTTATAGCTCTTCTCATAGTAGTTTTCATATCTTTTATTACTGTATCATGCAAATGTGTATGCATGATTCTTTGGTGAACGGCCTGTTTCACTGGTTGCTCGAATAAGTGTAAGGTTTCTGTATATGGTAAGTCCCTGGCGATATTTGGTGCAGTGAGTTAATTTTGCAACTGCTCAGAAAGTTTCTTAAGCTTGGCATTATTCCATGTAATTCTATTCCTCCCTTATCTAAGCTCAATACCAGGTTCATAACACTCATGAGATTTCTGCTGCATTTGAGTCCATGTGATCTCAGAATGTTCTGATCACTATTTGATGTTGGAGTGATATTAAAGTTGTGTACTTTATTGATTGCTTGCGTGGAGATAAATACATTATCCAATATGGCAGATGAGGTATCTGTGTGCCATGTTGGATTGGGGGGATATCTCCTTCAATCGTGCAATTTAGCATTGTGAATTCTCTCTCACTCATGAATCTCATCCACTGCTCTGCTCGACTAGATAGATTGCCTCTTTGGGGTTGATGCATCTTATGTTAAGATCGCCAACAATTAATTTAGTGTCGATGTATGAGGTTGTTACAATCAGATCTAACATAGTGGTCACTAATTTGAAGAAGGAATCCTCAGATATTATAGCTGGATACCAATACAAGTTCAGGATGGCTGTGTTAGAGCCAAGTGGGCTCAATGTGGTTGACATGGTTAATCTTGTTAGTTGTACACAAGGATAGGGGAATTCCCACAGCAGTAGGGTGCTTCCTAAGTTCAATTCAGCTGCTGTTAGCAAATCCGCAGAGGGTCTACCCTTTGCCTGGGATATAGCAGGAATCCAACATAACTCATAGCCTTGCCAGGTGAGTTCAAGCATTATCCACGTTTCTTGTAAGGCTATAATATCAATGGTGGATAGAGGATTTTGATAGTTTTGTCTCATCAGGTGTTTGAAACCTCTGGTAGTTTTGTTGTTTAGTGGGGTCATTAATAGCTTACGTAACCAAGACCATGTTGAATCTCTTTCAGTATTCTGATGAATCAGTTTGAAGGATACTTCATAATGTAATTGGCACCGGATGCTATGACAGTTAATAAGGAGGGGTTCACATTTGTTCGAACGTGAGGGATTAGTTAATAGTGTCCTATAGTTGATCGATTTGTTTGCATTGTTTATGTTTAATTTGAACCCATGTTGCCTTAGTTTATCTTTTGTACTCCAGATTAATTATTTGATGATTTGTGATGGGACAGTTAGAACAACTGTGTCCATCTTCCTATTGTTGATAAATTGGATATATTGGATATTTTGAAAGTGTATTGATTTTAGGGTGGATATAAATCTGAACGCAGTGATTATTGTTGTTCTATTACATCTGATTGTTTAAAAGGCCAGTTTTTAGAGTCGCTATTGTTTTCACTGTTTTTATCCATAGAGATTGGAGGTGTAATCACTTTGTTAGGGTGCACTAGATCTCTAATATACACTTGTCTTTTAGGGCATCTATGTAGTTCCTGTCTCTGATTAAGACATGTACTTGGATTCTCCCTTCTAGGGAGGATATTTTGATGGTTAGACTGAGGGTTGTGAGAACACACTCTTTTTTGTTCTAAGGTTAAGAACTCTTGAACATCATTCATCATAGTTGTCATTCATACCTCCAATCTTGATCATACGGGGGTTTTCTACAGGACAAGCTGATCCTTGCATTAGTTCCTGAAGTGGTAAAGAAGATATGGAATCGGTGGATAGAGTCATCACATCTTCATCATCTATTGAGGATGAGTTATTTATAGCAGGTGGTAGGTACTCATTTGATAGAAGGTGAACTCTTTTCCTGCAGCACTATTGTGCAATTATCGGAACACTTGTAAGAATGTGGTCAGATATGGTTAATCAGACAGTAGAGCTTTCAGTTTGAGTCTGCGTCGTTAGGTTTTCTATGAATTTCTTAGATTTACATGTTGTTGATTGTGTGGCTATTGGTAAGTTCTTAGATTTTTATTTTGCATTACCTGGCGGTATTATTTTTCTTCTTCATTTTTGGGGATGAATTACCTCATACAAAGATTCTTGCAGATTTTGGTCCTCACCCACCTATGGGTCATTCACAGGCCGTGTGGTTAGAGCATTAGGGCAATGTCAACCTGCTCCACACTCTCCCCTTCCCCAGTTGTCTATGTGCCCACCTGAATACCTAATTTTGGATGTTGATACAACCTTGTTTTTTCACATGTAAGTGTCGGCTTGGCCATAGCTAATTGGATATTTTTCAGTTCCAAGGCTACCCAATCTACATTTGCCGATACAAGGTTAAACAGATTTGTCTGTACGTCGTTTTTTGTCAGGCCATGAATTCCATTGTTCATGGCATTCAGAGTGCTTTGATATATTGAGATTGGAGGTTGTTTCAGCCCAAGGAAGGGTCTTCCAAAAGAAAATGGTGATGATGCTGAGGAGTTAAAGGTCGATTTAGTGGACTCTGGATATAGTATTGGAGAATGGGATAAGTCTAGCTTTGTTTCACATATTATGCCATTAACGTTGGAACATTAGCAGCAGTTCGTGAAGTAGGATCACTTGCTACGTTCTCAGGTGGCTGAATATTTGTTTGGTGTGTGATTGTTTCTTTCACGGTTGACTTAACCACCTGTGAAGACAGGAGTGGGAACTGAGTGGAGTCAGATGCATGAATTATGGCTCAATGGCTTCTGGAATTGCAGGGGTAACTGGGATTAGCATATTTGTCATTGTATCCTTTGATGCAATTTCCTGAATGCTTAGTTGGGTAGGGACCGCCAGCAATTCAGCCTCTGTGATATGGTGGGGACAACGAGTGGAGGGTTGCATGTTAATTTCGGATGGTGATTCATTAGATGGTTGGAGATGATTACCAGTGCTTGGAATCAACACCAGTTTAGACAAGGAGGCTGTAGCGTTCCGGGTATTGTAAAGCCAAAGTTGTCTGATATCCGTTGTCAACGATTTGGAACATCTTACTTTGTTGTTTTGCCAGTTATTAGGCTTAATTTTTGGGAGAGGTCTTGAAAAGCTGTGGGTCTAAAATCGTTTCTGCTAGGAGAGCAGCTGTTAGTTTGTTAGCATGATTAGGCATCGTTGATTCTAAGTTGATTCTAAGTTGTATACAGACATGGATCTGGTCAAATTAGAGTCATGCTCAATTTGCTCTTAATGGAGCCTTTATGCACTGAAATATTGTGGATGCTCGGTGCTAGGGTTATTTTGTAGTGTTTCCGGGGTTGGGAGTATGGCTATGGATCAGCTGCAATGATTGAAATAAAGAAGCTTTAGCAATTGCAGCTTTTAAAAGGATTGTAGCTAAAATGTCAGGCGGCAATATTAGCGTACCACAGCACCAAATGGTATAGTGCACAAAAGAAATGTTGTGGCTCCACACTGGATACACTGTCACAAGAGAAAGAAGGTGAGTCACCGACCAGAATCACAGCGGAGCAGCACTTGCCTCGTACTCCCACAATGCACACATGCGATGCAGATCTGCAAAGCCTTGATAGCAACTGGACATATGTTCAATTCAAAGAAATGTGAATTTAAAGAGGAAGAATTAATATTCTTGGGCCATGCTTTTTCAGACAAAGGCATGCAATCTGACCCTAATAAGATAGAAGTGATGATATTAACACACAAATCCATAGCCATAGGGATTTACATTAATTCTTGGGCATGCTCAGCTACTGAGCATGATAGTTGAAGGACTATTACACCATTAGCACACAGCCCAGGGAGATTACTAAACAGGGTCATGCATTTGAGTGGTCTCCTGAATGTGAAGAGGCGATTGCAAAAATAAAAGGGATGTGGACAGAGCTGAGTTCATGGCCTATTTTTATCCTGGGTTTTGCGCAGAGGTAAGAGTGGAATTAAGAGCCATATAAGCCCAACAAAATCCAAGGAGAGACTCAGAGGAAATTCATGGCTTATATGAGCAGGAGTCTCGCAGGTACAGAACGTGCATATTGACAACCAGAAAAGTAGCGGTTCGAAGTATCATGGGCATGTGACCACTATCATATATATATATATATATATATATATATATATATATATATATATATATATATATATATATATATATATATATATATATTACATGGCCGTGGTAGCGGCCATGTAGTTGTGGTTAAAGGGATGGTCTAGTGAAGGGATGGTCACCCGCTGGGTGGCTTTCCCTTCATTAGTGCTGTAGGCGGAGGACGGGGACCAGAGCAGGAAAGCTGCAGCTGAATCTCAGTAAGTGCTATTTATTTTTTTTAAAAAATAAGCACTAGCTGCGTTTTTTTTCTAAGTTTTCCGGGCTGGAGGAGCCCGGAAAACTTAGAAATAAAACCGCAGCTTCAAAAACATTGTATTTATGTTTGCGGTCGCTTTTGAAGCGACCGCAAACATAAATACCACGTTATTGTGTTGGAAAACGCTGCGAAGTTTTAAAACGGAGAATGCTAGTATTTTTTTTTTATGTTGCCTATCTATTTTTTAAATAACATTTTTTACTAGACCATCCCTTTAAATTGGTGTTTCCATAGGAAGAGCACTTTTTGGGTGGCTTATAACTTCGCTCCCCCTAGACGAATACTCACCAAACTTTGCAAAAAATGTATATGGCCCACTCTGAATTGTTTTGCAAAGTTTGGTGAGGTTTCCTCCAGGGGGGGAAAAGTTATAGGGGGCATCCCAAAACTTTTTTTTTCCCCATAGACTGAATGGGAAAAAACTTTGCGCACGGCTACAGCCCGAACCGCTGGAGGGATTTACACCAAATTTGCGGCAGGAGCGACGGCCTGGTCGCGAAAGCGTGCTTTTGCAAATTTGGTGTAAATCCGTCCAGTATTTTTTTTTAAAAATAACCAAAATGTAAGGCAAAAAAATTAGTGATATCTGTGTTCGCTTCGCGGACGGACTTCCCTGTTCGCTCCGCGGACAGCACCCCAATTGACCCATGGCCTTGCGTCATGTCCGCAGACATGTGACGTGTTCGCTGATTGGACGGCGAGGGGCGTGGAGCGCGTCAGATTTTCTGTGGCGCCCGCCATCTTGTATTCGCCTTCGACCGCGTACAGCGCGGTGAAACGTGGATAAAAAATTGTATTAAGCGCCCTGTGTTGGTGTGTAAGAGTGTTTGGGGAGGGTGGGGGAGTATGAGATAGGTTCAATGTTTTGTTTTTTTATGTGCTAGACGTTTTTTGTTGCGTTCAATTTGTCCGTGGAGAACACGGCTGTTCTGACATTTTGTAAATAAACTAAATGGTGGGGTGTTTAGAGGACGGAGTATGTGTCATTTTTGTTCGCAAGGAAGGTAAAAATGAGCTATGAACGCTCGCGGTGTACTTAATTGTTCATAAATACACAAACTGGGGGTGTCTTCAGGACGCTGTCCGTATTGTAATCTGTCTAGTTGAATGTGTTCTAAGAACACTCGCGGTGTCCCGAAATGGTTGCAATTACACACAATGGGGGTGTTCTGAGAACGTTGTTTGTATTGTTCGTTGTCAGGGTGAAAGTGTTTTAAGAACACTCCTTTTGTCCGCTAATAGTACAATTTCCTATGGGCATCAACCGACTTTTTGTCCACTAAAGAAACGATAAATCCGGCTGGTGTGCACCGACATTATGTGATAATCCTATGACTGGCACTATTGACCTGGCTGACTTGCTTTTGCGACACTAAATCATATCTCCCGCCCCTAAGCCTGATATTATCAAAGCATTCATATTCCCCGCCTCTCTCCGTGACGTTACAGGGTGCGTCATCAAATGTGCCCAGTCCTCTCCAGTCCTAAGCGACTTTACACAGAACCCGGAAGACAACACATATTATGTCACAACACAGCGCGCCACAATTCGGAATATGAAACAGTGATTTAAAAGCAAACAGCAAGATTGTAAATTTTGTAAAGTACATTTATTTGACATCAAATGTTTAGAGAATATTCAGCAATTTGCATTTGTCTTTGTTGTCGATCCCCAAAAGTTTATGTTGAGGCACGCGATGTTCCTTTGCGGTACAGAGGGTGTTAGATCAGCTTACAACTCAGTGCGCCACAATTCGGAATATTAAACTGTGGTTTAAAAGTAAACAGCAGGATTGTACATTTGGTAAAGTACATTTATTTCACATGAAATGTTTAGTGAAGATTCAGCGATTTGCTATTGTCTCTGCTGTCGATCAGCAAAAGTTTATTTGGAACCACGCGTTGTTCCTTTGGGATAGATAGGCTGTTGGTTTATGATAAAAGCAGTAAATGGTCGCTCTGATAATCGGAAGGTTGCTCCAAAAACGAGCCATTAGACCACCCTATTGGTTGGTATGTTGTTTGTAGCCGCTAGTACTCCGTAAGGGCATATTGGTCCTTGGCGATTGTCCCATAAAATGGTGAGGGTCATGAAGTTGCATATTTGGCCTGCACCTGGCAGTTGAAGACCCCATCCACTGGAGTCTGTAAATCGTGACATAGGCAAAATGGGGCCACATACCTGTTTTAAAAAACATAAATTAGTCTCACCAGCCGATCTTCATTAAAAATCATCATTTTATTTATTAGGGCGTGAAACTATTTGCTATCGAAGATAGTGCAACGGAGTATGTTAATAATAAAATAATTATATTTTCCCATTCATATAGCGCTAAGAACCGTGAGGTATCTAAGCGGTGCTTATTATTAACCACGGTGTGTGGTGCTCATTTATCGACCACGGAAGGATGAAAGGCTGAGTTTGGCCTTGCCGGGATTCGAACTTGCGTTAGCAAGCTGTGCACGGATGTCAAAGCAAGCGTTGTACTCGCTGTGCCACTTGACAGGCTACAGTGAAGTGGCACAGCGAGTAGAGCGCTTGACCGCCTACAGACCGGTTAAATTATTTATATTAACCCACCCTGTGTCGTCTGCCTTTTTCAGAGCCCTCTAAACGACAGGGGATCAATTCGGCGGTGATAGTGCGCGGTAGAAAACATTATGCCACTTTCAACGAACAAGTTCAACTTGAGCGGTCTTTAATGCTACGCTATTGTAATTATATTTGGTATAAAATAATCTAAAGGGTTACTTACAGTACAATTGCAATTTCCATTGTCTACGAGTGGTGCAGTCCCAAAATACGACTCTGCGTGTGCCAACGATCTTTCGCATAGTGATATAATATATAAAAGTGGTTTCGTTTCATAAATTTCATCCTTATCTTCTCTTATGTTTTAGCAACACTCCTTCAAGAGAAGTCTTTCATCACAATCTCTGTCTGTCAAGATCAAAACACAATACAACCTTATAGTCCGCTTCGTGAGCCTCTCCGGGGCCCGTGAAAAAAATGGAAGCAGCTGACCTTCACTGTGAACGAGCATAAATTCTTACTTTGCAACATTCTGTGTAAAGCCATCTGTGAGAAGTTGGTTTTTGCACGCCATGTTTGTATATTTTTTGCGTGATATTAAAAAAATATTGTTTAAGGGACGTTATGGTTCTAAGTACAGCCGAAAGACCCCTGAAAATCACAAGTTATGGTAAGCTATGAAAAATAACTCGCGCCACCACCATGCACTGCTAAGACTAACACCCAGGACATCAAAGATGACATCGCAGATGTCCCTGTACTAGGGATTTTTATTATAATGTTGCGAAAAAAGTGTCAAGGATATTGCAATAAATATCATACTGTTATTAGTGCTTTGAACGATGCATTGATAAAAATAGCATTGTATTATGGGATTCTATCTAGTATACTGAGCTACTGAGCTACAAATGGAGAAACATAGCATTGTGTGCAGAGTACAAGATGAAAGTATAATATTTGTAATTTTAATATGTTGAATAATGTAATGATAATTGTCCTGAAATGTTCGAAAATTCACAAAATGGGGGTGTTCTGAGGACGTTATTCGTATTGTGTGATTGCTTAGCTGTATGCAATGAGGGAATGGCACAGAGAGTAAAGTGGACGCCGTCTGCGGACACCGCGACTGTTCGTGGACAGGGTGTGCTACATCCGGGTTTTTCCAGGAAATCCAACATGGAAAGAAGACTGTACGGATCAGCCAATCAGATGTCGAGGTTGTGGATTTGTGTTGAAAGAGACTGTGTGTGGTGAAGATGGCAGAAGTGGAGAAAGTCAGGCTGTTGGATATCGGAGATATGTTTGTGCGTGGTTTACAGCAGTACGCTGAATGCAGGCATGTTGCAAAGTACTTTGATGTGAAAGGAGTGGAGGTGGTGTGGAGCACTGTGCCTGAAGACGTTTCTAAGAACACTCCGGGTGTCCTGGAATGTTCGTAGGGGGTGTCCTGAAGGCGTAGTCCATATTGTTCGCTGGCAAGTTGAATGTGTTCTAAGAACACTCGCAGTGTCCTGAAATGTTCGCAAATAAACAAAATGGGGGTGTCCTGAGGACGCTGTCCGTATTGTTCTCTGTCAAGTTGAATGTGTTCTTAGAACACTCATGGTGTCCTGAAATGTTCGCAAATAAACATAATGGGGGTGTTCTGAGGACACTGTCCGTATTGTTCGTTGTCAAGTTGAATGTGTTCTAAGAACACTTGCGGTGTCCTGAAATGTTTGTAAATAAACAAGATAGTGGTGTTCTGAAGACGCTTCTAAGAACACTCGCGGTGTCCGGGGAATGTTCGTAGGGGGTGTCCTGAGGACGCTGTCCGTATTGTTCTCTGTCAAGTTGAATGTGTTCTAAGAACACTCGCGGTGTCCTAAAATGTTCGCAAATAAACAAAATGGGGGTGTTCTGAAGACATTTCTAAGAACACTCCGGGTGTCCTGGAATGTTCGTAGGGGATGTCCTGAAGGCGTAGTCCGTATTGTTCGCTGGCAAGTTGAATGTGTTCTAAGAACACTCGCAGTGTCCTGAAATGTTTGCAAATAAACAAAATGGGGGTGTCCTGAGGACGCTGTCCGTATTGTTCTCTGTCAAGTTGAATGTGTTCTTAGAACACTCTTGGTGTCCTGAAATGTTTGCAAAAAAATGAAATGGGGGTTTTCTGAGGACACTGTCTGTATTGTTCGTTGTCAAGTTGAATGTGTTCTAAGAACACTCACGGTGTCCTGAAATGTTCGCAAATAAACAAGATGGTGGTGTTCTGAAGACGCTTCTAAGAACGCTCGCGGTGTCCGGGGAATGTTTGTAGGGGGTGTCCTGAGGACGCTGTCCGTATTGTTCTCTGTCAAGTTGAATGTGGTTTAAGAACACTCGCGGTGTCCTGAAATGTTCGCAACTAAATCAAAATGGGGGTGTTCTGAAGACGTTTCTAAGAACACTCCCGGTGTCCTGGAATGTTCATAGGGGGTGCCTGAAGGCGTAGTCCGTATTGTTCGCTGGCAATTTGAATGTGTTCTAAGAACACTCGCAGTGTCCTGAAATGTTCGCAAATAAACAAAATGGGGGTGTCCTGAGGGCGCTGTCCGTATTGTTCTCTGTCAAGTTGAATGTGTTCTTAGAACACTTATGGTGTCCAGAAATGTTCACAAATAAACGAAATGGGGGTGTTCTGAGGACACTGTCCGTATTGTTCGTTGTCAAGTTGAATGTGTTCTAAGAACACTCGCGGTGTCCTGAAATGTTCGCAAATAAACAAAATGGATGTGTTCTGAAGACGTTTCTAAGAACACTCGCGGTGTCCTGTAATGTTCGTAGGGGGTGTCCTGAAGGCGTAGTCCGTATTGTTCGCTGGCAAGTTGAATGTGTACTAAGAACACTCGCAGTGTCCTGAAATGTTCACAAATAAACAAAATGGGGGTGTGCTGAGGACACTGTCTGTATTGTTTGTTGTCAAGTTGAAAGTGTTCTAAGAACTATCGCGTTGTTCTGAAATGTTCGTAGGGGGTGTCCTGAAAACGCTGTCCCTATTGTTCGCTGGCAAGTTGAAAGTGTTCTAAGAACACTCATAATGTCCGCGGACATTAAAAGTTTCCATAGACCATAGTTGAAATGTTTGACTCTATGGATGTGACATGCTGCGGTGGTTGTTGCCAGGGCATACAGTCTTGGGTGCATGGCCATTTGGCCATGGCCATTTGGCCATGCACCCAAGACTGTATGCCCTGGCAACAACCACCACAGCATATCACATTCATATTTGCTTATAACTTTGGGTGAAAAACAAAAGTATAAGGAACAAAGGTATTAGATACTATGGATGTGATATGCTGCTATGGTTCTCCTTATTATTGTATACTTACTGTTTGGTCTAGTAACGGGAGTCCATGTTTTTCTTGTTCATTTCTGTGATAAAAGAAAATAGCATGTTAGTATTAGTATTTTGTAATGACTTATTACATTGTATAATCAATATACTTTTTTTTGGACCCTCTTATTTAGTAGATTACATATCAGAGTACTGTGCAATTTGCTCAGTTTCTGTATTTGTTGCTAAAATCATTGGGTCTGTGGGAGAAAAAAAAATCCATGTTGGATTAAAAAAAACCCTTTTTCTGTTATGATACAGTTTATTTGTTTGTTTGTTTTCAGTGTTCACTTGTTGTTTCTGGTTAATGCTTTATACTTTGGCTTGTTGTATTTTTTTGGAGCAGTAACATATTATTTATTTGTTTTGATATTATAAAAGTTTGGAGCAGTTAGATACCAAATGGCATATTCTAACTGTCTATTCTTTTGATATATTTTAGTGGTATTGATTTATCTATTTGGATATTGTTAAATTTTGGGATAGTTAGATACCAATTGGCGTATTCTAACTGTGTATTTTATGGTCTAATTTAGTGGTATTCATTTATCTGATTAGTTGTTGTAGAATCTTTGAGCAGTTAGATAGCTTTTGGAGTATTCTAACAGTTTATATTTTTTAACACAAGTTTACTTAGGGTTTAAATACAGTTTAGTTATCAAATTTTGGTTTTAAGAACATCAAATAAGCGTTTGTAAGATTTCCTGGTAATCTCTGCTTTAGGGTAATGGTACTATCATTACATTCAAACCATCCACATTTCTTTTTTATATTTGCAGTGTAGTGCCCTGAATTGGTTGTGGTTCCTGCGTGGTAGATTATACTTATTGTTGTGAAGGTTTTCTTACCAAGTGATATTTGGCCATGTGTGAATCCAGTCAGCTTGCAGTTGTTTTTGGTACCATCTGCATTGTAACATATAAGGATTAGGATTATGTATTTACTATGTGTTTGTATTACTAACGTAGAGCGATTATCTGAATTGCAGGTAGAGCATAATCTACCATGGTTTGCATTTTGTACAAGTCGCTGAAATGGAATGGATTCACAATTTGGTATTGATATATATATGAAGCGTTCATTGCGGATTTCTTCTTGTGTCACATTGTTGCAGAGAGTGCATGTATGTTTCCACATGTATGAAATCTGAAAGATTTCATTTATAGGTATGTTTTTGTTTTCCAGTACTTGTAGTAAGTACACTAGAAATTCTTGTGGATCTTCCTGTGAATTTATAGTGAATTTCACCATTCCAGCACAGTAGTCCAATTGTTGTCTTATTCCAAAAACACTATACGTGTTGTCAGTATTGTTTGCTGCATTTCTGTGAAGTACTAATATTTGCAAACACAATGGGTCTGTACTGTGTAAGTAAATGTTGTCAACAATTGGTGGTAATTGAAATAGAATAGTCATTGCTACATTTGCGTAGCAATTTACACCAACTGTATTTGAGAATTTAAATGGTCCAGGTAGTTCTGTATCTAATTGCTTTTTTTGGAGTTTGTCTTCCTTCTTTAAAGAAGTACTTGGTTTACTTCCCCTAAGTGATTCTTTTTTGCTTGTGGTACTTGATGAAGTATTAGTTTCTTTTACTCTCTTTGGAGGATTTGCAGTGAGATCCTGTTGCATTTCTGTTTGATTTATTTTCTTTTATAACGTTTTACTTTTTGTGGAACAGAATATGTGTTTAGGTGGGGGTGTATAGTGAGCGAAGTCTATTGTATTCTAAAATGCAAGGAATATCAGCGTTTATTTTACTTGCATCAAAGTTGATTAGAAATAGACTGTCAAGTGTACGTAAGCGTGATAGTGCTACATAGCTCATGCCTTCTTTAAAGACTGTGTTACCAATATCTATCATTGCTTTGTCTAGGGTAAGACCTTGTGATTTATGAATCGTGACTGCGTATGGGAGAGTTAGTGAAAATTGTTCTCTGCGTACATACATATCTTTGAAGAGAAGGAATCTAGCTGTTGAGCGTCCTGTCCTTTTTACTTCTGAAAGTTTGTCAAAGAGTATATTGACAAACTGAATTTTGTTGTCGTGTGGGTATGTTTGAAAGCCAACAACTGTACCCAGTGCTCCATTAACTAGGCCTTGGTCCATGTCAAGGTTACGTTTAAGCATTACTCTGCAATTTAAGGATAATTTTAATATCTTTTCTAAGGCTGCTGGGTTTGAGATTGATTTTTCTAAACTATTTAGTCTTGTTGTGGCTTGGTCACACATGGGTAGTGTCATACCATGTACATCTAGTTTGTCTGTGGCGCTAAATTCCATGATTGGTTGCATTTCTTTACTTAGCATGATTTCATTGAATTTGAAACAGCTTGCAAGAGTTGGCATTAAGGCCATACAATTGACATTTTTGTGGGCTAATTGTTCCATAACATCTGTAGCACATGCATTATCGCCATAAAGTGCATTAATGTGCCAGGTTTTCAATATTGCTTCTGCTTCTTTAGAAAGTATACCAACTCTCATACTTTTTAAAATGTTGGCATAAGTGAGATCTGCAGATTGCCGCATGTTTTCTGTTAATTCTCTGTATTGGAAATGTTGCCAAAGGTTGACATTTCCAATGCTGCCAACAGTTTTACGGCAGAGTTTGTGTCCTAATGTTTTAAAAATAGGCTCACCTTTTACTGGTGTTAATTGAAGCAGATCTCCAAAAACAATAATGTGTTTTCCTGCAAAGAGCTCTTCATAGTCTGTTTTCAGTACTTCTTGTAATCTGAGGTGAATCAAAGCTAACATCAGGTTGGAGACCATGCTCACTTCATCTATTAGTAGCATTTTCATTTGTTTCAATACTCTGCGTAATTCCATTGCAGCGTCTGCAGAAAGTTTGTAATAGTCTAATTTGTTCTGGTGTTCTACTGGTAATAGTAGTAATCGGTGTAATGTAACACCACCTATGTTGTAGGCAACTAAACCTGTGGGGGCAGTGACAACAGCTGACAGTTTGTTGTTTGTCAATTGTTGAAGGAACTTACTAATGATTTTGATTAGGAATGTTTTGCCAGAACCAGCTTCACCACTGACGTACAGTAGTATAGGTTTATAATTATGGCAGGAACATTCTTTATTTTCATGTTTTACACCATGTGCAATTTGTTTTGTTACTTCTTGAAAAATGCTACTTTGCTCATTGTTTAGTTTTGATTGTAGTATAGTTAAGTCTTCCTTATCTTCATACTGACACATGGTGTTTTCTACTTCTATCACAGCTAATTCTGCCTCATTTATTATTAGTGGTTCTCCCATTGGTTCTTGGCTTCCTGTTACAGAAGGCTGACTACTGTCAGGAGTGTCCTTATCTAGTTGGGCTTGGAGTTCTTCTTCTTGTTGCTGTTCATTGTGCAACATTGTTTTGTACTGTGTAAAGTTTACATCAGTTATAGTGCTTTCATTTGCTTTGAAAGCATCCTCATATGAGTCATAGTTATCTAGTAATTGTTCTTCTTTTCTCCATGGTTTGAAGAGTTGTAGCAGGGACATGTAATATACTTCTTTATGTTGAGGAGTCTTTAATGACAATTTGAGATGATTAATTACATTTGGTTTAGTGAGTTTAACTAAGCTGCCTTCACAGTTTGTCACTCTATATTTACCTTTTTTTTCATCAGGTTTCATATTATTTTTGTATGTGTAGTTTTGGGATATGTGGTATAGACACATGTTTTCCAAAGTATTACTTCTGTTTGGGTAGTATGTGTCCAATTAATTGTTTTTTTAAAATGTCTTGGCTGTTGGGATCATGTTTGGCTATTGTTTCTATATCTTCATATGATTTTAGAACTCTTTTTCTAGATTTAGCTGGACCAAGACTTAGCCATACTATATTTTCAGATTTACCATACAATGCAGTACCAGTTAAACGATCAGCTGCTTCATATGATCCACATTCTCTATGGGTGAGCATTTTTATGCCCAAGCTGTATAATTTCTGAGATACTGTTTTATCTGATGACAGGTCATTCCAGAGGTCTTGGAGCTCTGTCTTTTCTGCTTTAGTTAAGTATGCTGTGACATATCGTGCAACTGCAGGAGAATTGTCTGCAATGTACTGCACATCTATGTTTGAATTCCATAAGTGGGCAATGATTGCATTATAATCATTGATATATTTTTCTTCTTCTTTTCTTTTTATGTAATATGTATTTTTAGGTGACTTACCTTTAGCACTATGTCTAACTGAAGACATGAGGTTGTTCACTTGACCTGTATTTGTAACTGGTCTAGGGAAACCAAATCAGCATTTGGTGTAGTATTTCCCTTTGTTTTTGTATTTGCAACGACAATATTTTCCACATTTGTGTCTTTGAAATTGTAAAATGTGTGCATGAAGATCACTATTTGTGGCTTCTGATGGAATTTCACAAGTGACATATTTTTCAATAAACTGTAAAACAGTGGCATCACTGTCTTGACCAAATTTAGGAGCATCTTTAATTCATAAAAGCATGTGGATATGTGGTGCTCCTCTGGCTTGGTATTCTTTTCTCCAAAAGAAGTTTTGCACTTCTCCAAGGGGAGGAACAGTTTTATTACAAATAAAATGTAGCATAGCAATGAAGCGATGGTGAAAATATCTTGAAACATTAACAGGATCCAAAGAACAAAGTTCTCCAGGTGTTAGTATATCTATGTTTGTTTTGTTTTTATTTGATATGCATAGGAAATCATGTAAATCTTCCCATGCATATTCTGCACAACTTAATGTAACAAACCAAGTGGGTGGGCCTAGGTTTCTAATCATACAACGTACATCTCCATGACGTCGAAACCAGTACTCTTTAGTACCACGCATATTTGCTAATAGATTTGTAATATTTGATTGTAAAACCGCATCCTTTTGTTGCACTTTTTCTAATAATTGTGTAGCTGTCATATTTTGAAAGTGTGATCCTGATTTTAATATGTGTGCAACTCCGTAACATAAAGTTGCTAGTTCACTTTCAAAGAGTAGGTGTAATATGTATTCCACATTTTGTCTAAATCTGGGATCTTCAGAATACATCCGTAATGAGCGGTATTCTGAAGCTGATATTTGAATAGGTCTATCATCATACCTTCCTCCTTTGCCAGTAGGAAAGAGTAGAGGAAAAGCACGTGCTTCTATACTTTTTTCCCATATGCTGATTGGCGATCCTTTTGTTTGACGCATTTGGTAAGTTTCCAGTACATCTTCTACGGTGTCATTACAGTGCAAAGGATGAATTGTATAATGGTCTAAAGTTTTTTATATTATAGCAGGATCTAGTAGCTCAAATTGACCAGCTTCTTGTGTTTCTTGAATTATTTCAGTTGTATCTTTCAAGTTTTCTTCAATATTAATTTCTTTGTAATATTCATTATTCTCTTTAAGATATTGGAAGGCTTGTCTAACTTTATATAAATCTACCAGCTGTTACCATATTTTTTTGTCTTTTGTAGGTACTCCATTTACTAAGATAATTAAAGATTGCTGCATTGGACGTTGCACTCCTAGAGTATGCACATTTTCCTTTGGATCTAATGGTAAATAAACTACTTTTCCACGAATGCCTTTTACCAATTCAGAGGGAGGTAATTTTGCTGTTTTTGGTTGAAGGCGTATTATTGCTTGAAATGGGTGTACTGTTTGAATTATGATGCTCTCATATACATTAGGTTGTTGTAGGGGTTTTGGTACTGGGTATAATTTCAAATTATTTGTGATAGCACGTGAAGGAGTTTGGTTGTTGTCAACTTTTGTAGTACAGTAACTGAAAAGTATTAAGGGGTCACTTATTTCGTATTTGTTTTCTGCTACAAGGTAGAGAGCTTCATTGTCTTCTATTTTGTATAATAGGTCTACAGTTTTTGTGGTACTTTTATAAAAAGTTCTACGGCAACATACACATACATGGTTTGGTACTTCAGCTGATGTACTTTTAAATTTTAGTATTTCTTTTTTGTATGTGTTTAGCAAAAGGTTGCCATATGTAGAATTGTTGCTTAATTGGTTTAAAGCTATTTCATTCTGTAAATGGCTTTCACTTCCAAAATATTTTTTCTGGATATAGTGAATTTCTTCAAGTAGGTCTTTTGCTGTACCATGTAGAAGGATGTTATTTAACTTTGCTAGTGCTATAGCAGGACTTTTAACAGAGTACAGTTTATAGACTAGATTTCTTATAGTTGAATGATGTGTTGATATCCTTTTGATATCATGGAAAGTGGTTTTACAAGTAGGTCCTGTAATGCAGGCCAATGAATGTCCTTTTAGTCCTATGTACTTGCGCAACTGGACAGGTATCCATATTTTGCAGTAATTTAATTTTGGTTTTGTCTTTGTTTTTTACATATTTATTGAGGAATTGGTGTAAAGATTTGAAACATTGTTTGGGAATGTTACACATTGACATGCATGGCCATTTGTACACTAGATGTTCTGATTCAGTTGAATGGAGGGGTAATTCTAAGTTTTCAGGGCATATTTTTGTAAGGAGTACTTCTTGTTCCATTATGGTATTATTCACATTTTCATAACCTCGACCACAGCTATGTATGGCAATTGTATTTGTTTGCTTTTGTTTGTACGCTTCTTCATTAAAATATGGTTTGGTGCTCGTAGTGTGATTCCATTCAACTCTGCAGATACTTAAGAAGTTCTTTCTGTTGACATTTCGCTTATTGAGAAGTCTTTTTTGTAATTTAGTTATTGGTTTTGTTAGTGGTTTCATTTTGTTTAACAGTAAAATAAATAACTTTCTTTTCAGAAGAACTGCACTGTCCATCAACGCTTCTAAGATTAATTTCCTACGATAGGTTTTAAGCATTGAACCTGACTTCCCTCCTGTTTTTATAAGATTTTGAAGGACTTTGTGACGGTACATATATGTTGGACACTTTTATTTTCATTTGCTCTGCTTTTGCGTTGCTTTCTATGGACTTGAATTTTGGTAGGCATTCTTTAGGGTCTGTTGAAAAAAATAAAGAAGATATGGGTTGGGGTATTCTGCAATGAATGTGAGCTGTGTGCATGAGTGTTTGAGTAAGATGATAAAGATGTATGTAATGGTGTGTGATTGTGCATTGGGAACTACAACTAGTAGGGATAGGTATTCTTGAATTTATGTGTTACTAAACTGGGGTTCAGATGACAAAAAAAAAGTAAGCTAGTGGTGTGGAAAAGTACAAATAGTAAATCTAATGTATACAATTAAAACAGTTGTTTGTTCTATAATATGAAAATTGTAGCGGTTCAGTTGGGTAATTTGTGTGTCTAAAAATAGGAATTTGTGGGCCATTCTGGCTGTAAATCGCTGTTTAAGACATGGAGATTTTTGGACAAAATGGTACACAATCTCTATTTTTAGGCACCAAAATAGCTTGTATTAAAGTTATAGTATGTTTGATTAATAATACAAATATTATGGGGATATTCTACTTACTTTTATTCTTAAATTAACAGGTAACTTCTTAGTTCTTCTTTGTTCTTCGAATTCGGCTGCTTCTTTTCAGGAGACTGGTCTTCACTGCAATTGTAAAAGCTTCAAATTAGTAACTTTGTTTGTATATAGCGCTGTTTTTAATTTAGATATTGATTTTTTTTAATTGAAATCTTCAGTGCCTTCTTCACAACCATTAAACTAATTTATTTACATAAGAAACATTGCATCAGTTCAGTACATATGATATGTTCTTAATGAACAAATTGTATTGACTGTAGCAAAAAAAATATCTTTACTATGTCTTGTGAAATTTATAATATACCAGTGAATACCACTATTTCTGTAAGTAAGCTGTTCTAGGTAATAGCGCCTCAATGTCATGTCTAAATTAAAGTAATTAAGTAAATAAATAAATAAAAACAAAAAAATATGAAATTGTATAAGTATTTTTTTAAAGATTTAAACATAGATTGTGCTTGCATGCAATTTTGTTTGAATATATGTAGTCTATATATTTCATTTAAAAAATGTTAGTTTAACATGATTTGATTGTGTGTGTATATAGAAAGTAAATAGTATAAAGGTTTATAAGTGATAGTTGATTTTAGGAAATTGAAAAAAATACAGTAAATTCATTTTACAGATTACACACGCTAAAAGTCTGTTTGAAAATGTGTTCATCTACTGTACAGAAAATATGCATACCTGAAGTTTGTGTTCATGGATATGCATGGAGCTGCAAGTAGAAATCTTGGAGACTTGTACAGTATTTCTCGTAGATTGTGCTTGCCAATGATATGACACTTGTACTCAGAGAGATTCACAGTACATTTGCAGTACTGATCTATGATGATGCAGTTAGATCTAGAGGTATTGAATGTGATTGGTGCATGGTCATGTGATTTTTTAGCTACATCCAATGAGGGAATGGCAGAGAGAGTGAAGTGGAAATGGTAGAAGGGCTGTTCATGTTACGATATGTCCGCGGACATGGAGGTAGTTTGCGGACATCGGGAGTTACATCCGGGGATTTTTGGGTTCAGAAGTCATGCAAATGAGAATAAGCACTGAAAGGGATTGGTCAGGAAAGTTTAGTGGGTGTGTTGTGCCAGGAGAGAGTTTCTCAGATACTCTTTTTGCTGAGAGAATAAAAGATAGCTATGGCTGTGTGTTTCAGAAAACAGATTGTTTGGATTTTGGGAGATTCGTGGATACATTGGTTGAAGGTGCATACAGAAAGCTGTGGAGTAGCTGTAGATCTTGGATTCCCACATGAGGAAGTACACTGGCATGGAGTACGTGGAATGAAGTGGTTGGACTTGCTACCTCTCTGTGCTACTTTGGAGACAGAGCAACATCCAGATATAATTGTAATTCATTGTGGAGGGAACAGTTTAGGACATGTGACTGGAATTTTTTTGCAATTTGCTATGAAAGATGGACTTGGGAAAGTCATGGACATGTATCCAAACTCCAGAGTAATTTTTCCCATATTGCGCAGAGACAAATGTGGCTGTGTTCTTCTTAATTTGGTCCACAAATGGAGAAACCAAGGCTCAATGTTAACAATCTGTCTCTGCCTTTTTAAGAGATGTTGTAATGTCCTCTTTTCACAATGAAAACATTATGTTTCATAATTCTCAAGTGATATTTTCACGGATTGCACAGAGACAAATGTGGCTTCACCTCCATTTTCGTTTATTTACAAACATTTCAGAACACATGCACTGTCCGCGGACACCTACATTGTTTTTTTTTATTAAAAAAACGAAACTTTTTACAACACAATATAAAAATTAAACTTTATTTAACATATATTAATCATTTATGACAGAGAAGGTGAGGCAGAAACAGAAACAAAAACAGGAGAATTAGGGGTTTCATCATGATTGTTATTAGGTGAAGAAGGGATGGAAGTCTCATCAAAACGTTTTGGGTTATGGAGAGGGTTTGGGGATAATTGACTGGGATATGGTGAGGAGGGACAAGTACATGTGGGGCAATGGTACGAGGTTTTTGGTTTAAAATGATCTTCCACAAAGGTTTTCAAATTATTAAAATTAGTCAACAATAAATCCATTTTTTCTTCTGTACTGTGAAAAGTGTTATCCATGACAGGTTTTTCTGAAGTATTTTATATGTTGGTATGCTCTGTACAAAAAATATATATATATATGTTAAATGTATACAAAATAATAATAATTAAATGGTTTATATTATAAAGTGTTTACCATTAGTTTCACTATCTTGTGACATTTTTTCATGTGGGAAATGTTCCTCTAGCCATTCCAGAGTACTAGACATTTCTGTGAGAGAAAAAAAAAGATAATATATATTTTTATCTAATACAGAAAGTTTATAAATATATGAATAAAATTAAGTACACTTACTATTTCAGGTAAGATATGTTCTATGTACTGGTGGGTCTGCTCTTGTTCTCAGTTCTGTTGTGTTTGTGAGGTATCATTGTAATTCATCGTTCAATGCACTAATTAGGGTATGATATGTATTGCAATGATCCTTGACACTTGTTTCGCAACATTATAATAAGAATCCCTTGTACACATATTTCATGAAAAGTACATACACATGTGATGTCATCAATGACATTTGTGATGTCATCTTTGATGTCCTGGGTGTTAGTCTGAAGTGCACGGTGGTGGCGCGAGTTATGGTTGCTTAGCTTACCATAACTGGCGAATTTCAAGGGTTTTTCGGTTTTACTTGAAACCATAATGTCCCTTTAACAAGGTTTTTTCACTGAATTTCATAGGTTTTTAGTAGCGCAACTTAACCATAACGTCCCTTTAACAAAGTTTTTTCACTGAATATATATATATATATATATATATATATATATATATATATATATATATAGAAAGCTCTTTACCATAGTGAAAGATCCTCAGACCCTACTGGTGAAACATGGCAAGCCCAAAGATAGAATGCTACAAATAATTGAGGGGTTAGGAATGAGAATCCTAGGACATGACTTCAAAATAGTCCACAAGCCAGGCAAAGAATACATCTTGCTGGGGCACCATGCTACCCTCCATTGGAGAATACACAAACCTTATCTTGCAATGAGCTAGTACATATCCCACACCAGCAGGTAGCAGAAGACACACAAATTGACCCCACAGTACGGGAAGGTTTTTAATAGTGAAACCATAACTGTGGAGGCTTGCAAAAGAGACCAAGAATATCCTCTGGTGTTAATGGAACAGAAATGAAAGCCTTCAAGCAGGAATATGAAGTACTCACTGAAACAAGTCAAGGAGCTATGCTCAGAGGTTCTTGAACAGTGACGCGCTCGAAAGTATGTCAGAAAATTGTTGCTATCACACACAAAGGTCACTGGGGAAGAGTGGCCCCAATGAAACAAATCAATGACATCAGGTGGTACCCAGAATTGGACTTCATGGTTGGAAGAACAGCATGCTACTTGTGTCAATGCACAAGTAGACAGGATAGGCCAACACCACTTCAGATGATAATAACGGAGGTCATCTGAAAGAATGTGTCAGGTGACTTCTTTGGAACTTTGACATCTGGCCAATAGCTGGTGCTGCTGGTGCTTATGGGTGAATACTCTTGATTTCCCCAGTATCACACGCATAATCAACAGCAGCATATACAATAATCCCTCTACTAGAAGAGGTCTTCTCAGCTTGGAGAATTCTGGAATTACTAAAAAGAAAAATGAAACCCTTTTCGGGGGCATTGAGCTCAACGCCTTAACAACATACATGGGATTGCATGACTTTAAACACACCTCTTTTTTCTCAGTTGATGAGATGGCAGCTCTCTGAATCGACACCATGAAAAAGTGAGACGGGAGCAATGTCACGGAATCAAGCATCATGTGACATGTTGTGAACATACATGAATGCTCCTCACAGCTCAATGGGGAAGTGCCCATCCAAACTCATGCGAGGACAACAGCCCGACGCATGATTGCCACATGTGTCATCCCAGTCCACAAGAGACTACAAAAAGCACAAAGACAAATGATGCAGAGGCCAAGAGGTAGATGAAAGCATATGTAGACCGAAGTGAAGAGACAAAAGAAAAGAATCAGCCCTAAGGTGACAAAGCACTATTAGCACATGGAGATCGTTATTGACCTCCCCTCAGCCAATCAGAATATTGGCAGTCAATAATACTGGTATTGACTGCATTCAGAACATTCTGACTTCAAATGTAGAAATAATAACGCAATTTCCAAGCAAGAATTCTCGTAACAAAAAACGTCCTCTCTGGAACGAACTGTTTATTTGCTTTAACCTTCTATTTAACAGTAAATATTCTAGTTCAACCAAGTTTGCAATTTAAATGCTTAACATATGAAGACAACCTTGCTGTTTAAAACTACAAAATAAAACCACATTTATTTGACTGAGTTTGTTGATATACTTTCTCATTATGAACCCTGTAACCAAAACTCCAAAACATGATTCGCTACTACCACTATATGCTAATAGCTTTATAGACCTCGAGGGTGGGTAATTATTGCTTGGGATAGTGACTCTTCTCCAAGTAGAGGCCAGGAGAAAATTGCAGGTCATTATCCTGGGATAATTACCCCTCCCGAGGTCTATACGATTATAGTAAAGATGCGCAAGTCAGAGACCGGATATACCTCCACCCACTAAAAATGATTAAGTTGATGGTGACAATGATCCAGAATGAACCATCACCAGAGCATTGTACTGTAAAATGCACCTGACCCCAGAATACTAGCAGGTCAAGATCAGATAGGTGAACTCAGATGTGGCACCAAGGATCACAGTGAACGAGACGCATGACGGTGCACATGTATTGCGAAAATCTGAGTGCACCATTAAAAGCCCAGAAAGACTAATTGAGCGCACATGGTATGGAAGACGATCCCTGGAGAAGTGTGGAATTGGAGCAAGGGTCAGTCAAGAAGGGGCAGACCTTGTTACGGAACACACACTGGGCAACACTTCCTGTGATTAGATTGGGCCGGACAGGGGGAATTTGGGATTGAGCTGTATAGACCATAGGAGACATAGACCATACGAGATAAATGCAGAGCAGCTCCATATCAGTAGGCCATACGTGCTGGTGCAGGGAAGACCAATCAGAAAGAGCGACATCAGCATTATTGCTGCAACGTCACATTACCGCGTATAAGCAGACACGCCACATGCAGTCTCGCATTTGCCTTGGACACAATGCCCACAGTTAGCTTCAATGTTTTGGGAGACCATTCCTTAGAGGAGTGTGTGGACCGCATGCTTCCTGATAGCAGTGGCCTCATTTCAGCACCAGGTAGTGAGCATCAGTCAAAACATATTGAACTGTTGTTAAGGCTGACAAACTCAATCTGTTCAGAAATGGACAGAAATAAGGCAAACTTCAAAGCTGCCACAAAATGGGCAGCTGAGGTATTCAGACAATGGCTCTGCTCCACAAAAACGAACACAGCGTGAACTTTGAGGTTATGTCTCAGAGTGTGATTGCTCAGCATCTTTGTAAATTCAGTGCAGAACAACAGAAGGCCTGAAACAAACCACCATCCACAAAGCATGTTTCTATTCTCAACCCCAAAGCGGCTGACTGTTTATAATCTGCAAATGATATGCTTATGACGGTCATAAAATGTCAACAGGTTCACTTGCAACTATACAGCCATGCCTAAACAACAAATGACACCGGGCAATCTGCACCTGTGTGACAGAACTATGAGCCAGCGCAGTGTAGTGTTTGTGCCAGTGCAACAAATGCACTGAACCAAGATTTCACTGGTGCAGTGGTATACACAGATACAAAAATTCCTTGCCCTCGAGCATATTTTCTGTAATGCATTGCCTAATGTGTGCAACGTTCCTCAACAGAGTCACTGCAGCACAGCGTATGGTTTGCCATTCAACTTCATGCACCTCGAAGATGGCGAGTTTCCCAGAGATGTTTTTAGTATTATAACTGTTATTTATCGGAAAATGTGCAGAGCCATTACTTTAAACGTATGGAACCCCTAGCAATTATGAGGGGCCAGTACACCTGTGCTAGTCCAAGCAACACCCAGATATCCATCATAAATGACCACACGCCCAGATCACAATTGAGCAATAATTAGTCGAGTCCCCAGGGAAAAAATGAGCTTGGGCTCCTTATGAAAATGATCCCTTCAGAAGCAAATTGGTCCCTGGTGTGCACTAATCATTGAATCCGAGCCAATGCAATTCAGCTTTTAACAAACGCTGGCTTATGCCTAGGACAGGCCAGTCCAGCAAAGTGTCCATGAAAAGTTACTAGAAGCCCCTTCAGCAAGAAAGGAAAATGCAGTCTTCTGTTTCAACTTATGCTGATTCAGTGTACCTCAAAACCCACCTTTGCTCCTTCCTCACCCATTGCCCCCCCTTTCTCTGCTACTGATAAGCATTAATCCTCCATGCCTGTTCCTCAAATAAGTTACTTTACCAGCTGTTCTATTACATTTAATGGTAGGTTCAGTTTAATTAGAATTATTTACAATCAAGCTATTTTTGCAGCTCATCGCCTAACTGCTGCATTTTTACCTCATATGCTTGTGTACTTCTTCTAATTCCTACAATTATTCTACGTACTGTGTGGTTGTATTCATTGACCTTTACTTGTCTCAGTTGCTCTGTTTATGACACCACCAATTGTTTATCATTACTTATTTACCAATAAACCTTTCTGTCTTTTTAGGATTTTTTGTTCCCCACTACTTTGGTGTGTTATTTACATCCGCCCAATATAACCGACCCCATTGACAACTGTTCTTCAAACCTTTGGTTCCCGTTATGTCTGTTCTTGCCCACTCTCAAGTGCTTCAAACACAATGTCAGTTCAGTCAACCAGTGTGATGCAATCACAATCCAAGAGATACTAAAAATAGAAAAAAGACCTCCAATTGAATACTTGTCTTTATCAACGTATACACAGTGGGAGAGAAACCTTCTGAATGCCACAGGATATCATCATGCATCACAGGGTGTGGATGCTAACGGTGAGATATACCCACGTCAGTCGACGGTTGCAGCTGGTAATGGAAGCTCCATTGCTCAGCAAGTGCCTTTGCTTCATTCTGGCTGGTAACTCGGGAGCTACCACCTAATCATATACCATGATACCCTCCCGTCAGTAAGCAGGTGAAGCGTTGCCCCGCTTGCACAATTTTCATATAGTCATTTGAAAGACCCATGTTTTACAATTCAGTCGGTCCTAACTCTTTGAGAAACACATCTCGAAAGAAGCCCAAGATGCAGCAGAGAACCTATATAACAATGGACCTGTTAACTAACACAACCCTGATCACAAAAGAATGCACCGTGCATTTGTATGTGCATAATTAAGGAAAATTCAAGTACTCAAACCTTAATGATGCCTGTGGGCTTTCAGCGACTTATAAATAAATAAATAAATAAATACATATAAAGAGTAGTCAGTCAAAGGTCAACTGAGAGCAGCAGGACGGGGGTATGATATTTATCAAAGAGAATCACCAAGCCACGGAGTGCATTACATCTGAAAGGCAGCTCCCTCAGAGCGACACCTCAAGAGTGTGAAGTTGCAAGAAACAAGACACCACCAATCCTTCAGAGAGGAAACTAAAATATGACTAAATTCATGAGCATGCCAGTAGTTGGATTAAAGACCTTGCCTCCAAATGAGACTGTACATTGTTTGAATGTTCCTAGATCAGTGATTCTTCTTGAGCATGCCTCGGGTTTTGTAGAATGACCCTGAGCTAACACTATTTGGAACTTGCCCTCCTTTAAAAAAAGCATTTAAAATGGAATCAAAAATATGTTACATAAGAAATTAGAGCATTCAGACTACAAACAAATAGTGACCAATCGACATACACTGAAGTGTTAAACTACAATGGTAGTGACGGAATGCTGTTTGCCCCCCAAAAGCTAAGATAAATAGGAGAAAAGACAGGTTATTCACGAAAACGTAATGAACCTGTCATTTAGTCCGTCAAAAATATCCAGTCCTTATTGCTGTAATCCAAAACCCAAACTGCAGAGAAAAAAGAGTGCATCACAAAGAAAAGAAAGAAAATTAAAAGAAATTATTTTCTCTACATAGTCAGGTAGTTCAACCTTCATATGGTGTTCCATTTCCAACCCCCTTGTTAACAAGGTATGTCAGTAAAACACAAATCCTTGTATCCTGAGAAGCAAACCTATTACAAACAACAACAAAAAAGACAATGGGCCTCGTTATAACTGTGCCGATGCGGTAAGCACTGCTGTTACCGGACCAGCACAGTACAATTCTGCGTGCGGGTGCCGTCCCGTCCGCCCAGGTCAGACCTGCCGGGCAGGACGGCACCTGCTCGCAGTTCTCACGAGAGCACCAGCACTGTTGTTAACAGTGCCATACTCCCGTGGCCCCATTGGGAATGGGGACTCACAAAATTACTGGTGCCTCACTTCCCGGCCACCAGACTTGGAATAGCCCAGTGGCACTGAGAAGTCAGATGCCAGTATATCATTCATTATGGATCCGGCGGCTACCTGCTGGTTTTACCAGCACGGCTACCGTCAGACCTGTAATGAGGCCCAATGTTACTAAAAATGCCTTTCTCATCTAACGAAGTTAGAAAAATGTTAAATCAAAAATGCCTAGATATATGTAGAGCACAACTGTCAGAGGAACATGGTCTCCCAAGCAGGGACTCCTTAATCTTTGCAAACTAGGTCCACCCATGTATTGTCCACGGTGACTGTTCCATTTACTCCACTCCACAAACTGGCAGAATGTCACTCAAACTCACTCCATTGTAATAACCTCACTGCGTCCTGTCAAATCTTATTTCTGATCTATTGCACATTCTATTGTGGTCAAACAGAAACATTTATCATTGGACAGTAGCATGTACAGGTAGTATATCACAGTGATAAATCATCTAAACTGTACAATCGAAGCGTATCCTAGAAAGCACTCTCTCCCCCCGCCACATCCACCCACCCCCCAATGCCAATGACTCCCAGCTCTGCAGTCTCCAGCATGAATAGGACATGGGTGTCAATGGTCAAACAGAGTGAAACGTCCTTGCATGAAGAACAAGCAGCCCATAGCCCGCCAAATTATGGAGGAACCAAAACGTGCTCATTAGCTCTTCACCACGGGGTGCAGAAGGGGGGCTATATAAGTGGGGTGCTTCAGGGAACGTCATGCCTAGAAGGAAAGCCAAGTACAAGAAAGTCGTGCAGAGTTGGAATTCCAGTTCATATAGGGCAGAGGCATAAACGGCCATATACATGTAAAGTGCCCCAGGGTTACCTCCCACTCTCAGCCCACAAACTGACCCTCGTACTCATGGAGGCAACCCAAATCTCTCCCCCTCCAGGCCAACAGTAACCGGGTGTGGGCTGGCCTATAGGGAACTCTCGAGATTTCCCGGTAGGCCTCGGCAGCCTGGGCCTCTTTTGTATGATAACCTATTCTATTTTCAAATGTTCTCATACGAAAAGTGGTGGGCTTGCTGGCAATGTGAAACATCAGGCCAGTTTGAACATTATTTCCAGGGCCCTTTTGGTTCCCAGTCCACCCATGACAGTAACCCAAAGACAGCCCTAAAGTGTCTATGCCGGGCACCAGCCTACCACTGGACAGCCACCACATGCTGCCCTCATCTAAATAAAAACTTGGTCATTATGGTACTCGCAGTAGCCAATCCTTGTTCTTCACCTTCAGCACCGGCTCTGAGCTTTGATGGTGGTGTTCGTTTACAGATCTCAAAGATCCCGGCCGTCTCCCAGTGCATCTGCCACAGAGCTGTTGGGTTGCGGATGACTTCGCTGCCTTTTCTTTACCTCAGTCTCCATCAACGACCCTTCATGGAGCCCACAGAAAAACCTTGGCAAGCGCCATTGCTCCAGCACTCCAACAGTGCTCCGACGCTTAGTAGCTCAACCTGGTTGCTCCCCACTCTGGTGCTCCATCACACCTTCCAGTGTGCACTCACAGCATGCGTTGTGCCCTGTGTGCTGCCTATGGCGGCACACTCTCTTCTCCTTCCAAAAGGTTTAGTCCAATAATCCATCTTCGAACTGTTATATTTTATCAAAGGATTGATTAAAAAGATTTAAATGGAGAGAGCCACGTTGATGTACAGTAGTGTGAGAATACATATGGGTGCCCTAAGGCTCACTATTTTCAAAAATGGTGAAATATAAACACCAATTCGTCTACGTTGAAAAGGCGTGTTCAGTACAATAGATCAACAAAAAATATCCAAAGCTGCTTAAACAAACACACACACAGTGCCTCTTACTTTCCCAGGAGTTTCATAAAACTTAGAGACATTTACACTGTCTTGCAAAAACATTAATCTGTATGCAACACTGTTCCACAAAATAGCCAATTTGTTCACTTTGATGTATCATTAAATACATGGCACAGCTTAAAGTTCTGTCAGACAGGTATCATGCATACTCAATAGGCACAGTCGGCCTCATTACGATTTTGGCGGTAGTCATGCAGTTATTGGTTACTGCCGCCAAAATCGGGTCTGGGTCCCCAGAATGGGGAATTACCGGGCCATTCCGAGTTCGGAGGGCCCAGTAATTCCTCCCTCCAAGAACCCAGGCCCGGACCTTCCCCATTCCCATTTCAGCCCCCATAGGGCTGAATGGGAAAGGGGGAGGGAGCTAACAACGAGCCGATTGCGACCAGCCCGTTGTTAGCTCCCTCTTCCCCTCGCGGGACCCGCTCTGCACGTCTGGCAAAACCAGGCGTGCAGAGCGGGTCCCATGAGGGGACCTCGTAATGTGGCGGAATGGTGTCAACGGGTCCGCATCCTTTTGCGGCACCCGTTAACCCATTCCGCCACTCTGGTAATGAGGACCATTGTGTTAGGGAGAATTCTCAGAAATGTGCTAATTCCTTCTACCTTAGAGACCCCCAGCAACTTTGCTGGATTTTGAGGACTTGATTTTTTTAACCTGCAGAGAGTGATACCCTTTTCACCACTCTCTCATGTGTTTTAATGTGATGTTGTACTCTGTGTTTCTTTTCGTTGTGGAGTCTGACAAACTCCATAGGCATCATCGTTTACATTCTGTCACACAGCACCTTCAGTGCAGTGACATATGGAAGTCTTTTAGCTTTCCCAAAGGTTTAAATACCTTCTCTGGGATAAACTACTGTTTCCTAGAGCAGTAAAGTGAAATTGACATTACTCACATTTGTAACTTTCTAGACCCAGCACACACTATCTTACAATAGGGTGCTAGAGGGGTTACGTATTCTCTTTGTCTAGCTTCTCGTGTAACATGTTTATGTTACCCTTTCCTCACTGAAAGGCTGGTGGCAGTGGTTTATTTTTTTACTACCATTATGGGATTTTACTGCAGGCTGCGTTCGCAGACACGGTGAAGCACCCCTGGGTGTAATTTTTCTCAAAATGGCCCGGGTCTTCTTTTTTTGCTGTTTCTTTGTGGAAAGACCCTTGCTGAGATTTACTCTACTCACCAAACCAGGCTTGGTCTCTTTTTTCCTTTTGTCTTCGGCAGGCTTCACAAGTTTAACCCACCCATGGCTCCAGGCTGTCTGGGGTGGGGGCAGGAAGTGAGGGAAGTGCCCGAAACTCCCTGTGATTAGTCTCCTTGGAGACCCAAATGCACTCTGAGGTGATTGGCTGACTGGCTGTCTGGCAAGGACAGCCACCCTGCTGGGTGACTGAAAGCTAGACTGGAATGAATGGGAGCAAGCTGCATAAAAGGTGAGGCTTTTTGGCTTGGAAGACAGAGTCGACCACTGGATGAAGGAATCCGAAGAAGAACTTGAAGAGGACACCTGCTGCAACTCCCGGGCCATTGATTTGCCTGGTGAAGCACTGCTGCTGTGCTGAAACTCCAAATTCGTATCGACAGAGAAGCTCCTGCAAGGACGACTTCTCCCTTTGAGTTGGTGGGACCAATCAACTCCAAAGTAAGCCACCTGGACATCCTCTCAACGCTGGTCGAGTATCCACTGCAGTCGCTGCTGGAACCGGATAGCCAGCGAGAGGAACACCAGTTTGTGTGCATTGCTCTTAAGCTGGCCAAGAAATCCAGGAAGATCCTCCGGACTCCCAGGAAGCAAGCCTGACCGAGCCTGAGCCCCCTCAACAGAGTGCAGGACCCCAGAAAGTCCATCTCGACAGCCAGGAACCGCAGTGTTGCTGTTTGCGGTAGACGCAAGGAGCTGAAACACTGAACAGCCACTTGTTTGAAGTTTTGAAGTTTGCCGGTTGCGAGCGGTGACAGTTCCATTGCAGTGCAGGAGTCCCCTGAAGTCCACCGTCTTGTCCCCATGACTGAGGCCCAGGAACAGCGAATTCTGCAGAGCTGCACAGGAACAGAAGTCATGTGCTGCACTTTTCCTTCAACGTAAAGGTACTGTAAAGTCTAAGAGACCTTACCTCTTGTTGTGTAGCCACTTGTTCTCATTGGAGACTTGCTTGGTTGCACGTGTAGATTTGCTTGCAGCTTCTTTACTTCACAAGCCTAATCAGCTTATGGCCCTACTTTGATTTTCTCGATTCTACAAAGACTTTTTAAACATTGGAAAATACGTTTTACTTACCTGCAAGAAGTGCTTCAGTTCATCTTGACTTTTGCTAACTTAACATTGGCAGGCCTAGGCTCCCTTGGTGACTCTTCTCTCTTGTGTTTATGTGTTCTGTCTTCTTTCCAGGAAAGGGTTAACTGACTTTGCATTGGGGTGGTATTGAAAGTACTTACCTACTTAAGAATAACTGTGTGAATACTTGTTTTATTCTGAACTCTCTTCTCTTTAACACTATTCCTAAGAATATTCTAAATTCAACAGTGATATATCAATGTCAACAGCACACTAGCTATTGAAGTCACCTGAGGGTATAGGTGGTGCCTGTGTGACATCCCAAATGGGTATTTGCTGATTTAGACAACTAAGAGTGTATATTTTGGAAGTATATTTATGTGGTGTTTTATATTGCTCCCTTCTGAAGAAGGCTTATTCTATCTGATAAATAAATTAATCATTGTTTTATCAAGAAACTTTGTGTGTAAGAGTTTATTTGAATACTTGTCACTTTGAATCTCTGTGTAACTCCCGTACAGCTCACATTGACCCCTCTTGAGATAAGCCTGGCTGCTCCACACGCTACTAACCTGTGTAGTGCAGACTTATACCAAAGTTTGGGTTTCTTTTGCCAGGAGGTCAGGGTTGTTGTAGTGCTCCCAAAGGATACTGCATACAATCTTGCCCAACACATTGTCATGGAGCTGTTACACAAGTAAATTATAACATTATCACTTATGAGGGGCTTCAACTGCATGGCCTTGAGGTATCCAATACCGAAAGCGCTTACAGCGGCTCCCCATGGTGGCCATTGCCACTTCCCAGCAGAGCGTACCTGCTTCATCCCTCAACTTCTCCGACCTCATCTACTACACTCACCAACCCCATTCTCCACTCTCCTCTAAAATTGCCCTCTGGCTACTCCACACACTCTCTAGCCACCCACTCTAACCTAATATGTTCTGTCTGCCTTCCATCAACCACTCCCCACCAGGCCCTCTTTCTAAGCTACTCTAGGCTACTGGAATGTCTAATCCATCTACAGTAAAACCTCTTTCTTCACTGATCACTTAACTCCCATTAACTCAAATGCTGTGTGATGGACGTCACTGAAACGTTTATTACTTCCAGCCTCCAATGCTGGGTCCACTCTCCCATTTCCAATCTCCGTCCCTCCTGACTCACTCCGCCGCCCAAGGCTTCTAACCTGTGGGTCCCCTTTGAAAATAACAGCAAACTGCATTCCTTCCTGACCTTTACTGCCAGGGTTGTGCGAGTCAACCTTGTTATTATTAGCAAAATCAATCCCCACCTCACTCATTACTGGGCCAAAACGTGAATCGCTATTCTTGGGCTCAGCAAACTTGATTATTGTCCAAGCCTACTGGTCTCTACCTTTTCTCTTTCTGTTCCAATGTGCATTATGTCTTCAATAAATGCAACACATAGCCTACCATTCCAAAATGGCACCCATAAAGAACTGTTTTTCTCAAGATACAATGGGCCAATGGAAGGTCCTCTGTGCCTCGCAGTGGAGCTGACGCTATATTGTCTGTGACTTGTTATTATATTCTTTACCTACACTAAAAGTGGCAGCAATAAGCAAATACAAGGTAGGTTCCAATACAAATAATAATGAAAAAAAAATGTAATGGAGCAAAAAAGTGAACATTTCACTTTGCCAAGCAGCATAACAATAGCACTTAAAACACGCACCCATTTAATACAACACAACAGTGAAACACAACCAATGCATCAAGCTTCAATTAAACAAATTAAGCTCTTAAAATCAACTTGTGGCAACAAATACCCAACTTACATAGTAGCATTTTCTTCTACACAATGGCTGACACTATAACAGAGCGTTCACCCTGGTGCACTCTTTCTGCCTCAATGAACAGCTGAGGGACATTAGGTCCCCTTTTACACCTAATCCAAAACTCAGACAGAGCTGAAGCTTTCTGTCGCCTGACCTAAAAACGGTTAGACCCCGCCAGAAGAGCAGTGGATGCGAGAAATTGAACCTGCACAACTAGGACAGAGTTTCTCAAAAAACACAAATATAAAGCTGCACACATTCAGAATACACGTGATGTATATCTTCACTTAGACTAAGCCCTTCTCTCAAGTCCAAAATAAAAGTAAATATTTTGAGACAAACGACAGTATGGCTGTAGTGGTATATGAACATGTACAGCAAGGTCTCAACTCCCAAAAGAAATATGTAGACGGTTTTGATAGCTTTAGAGCCGCCCATCAGTACTGAAATGTGGAGAAAAGATGTACCCCCAACACTCAGCACAGCAAGGGAGTAGAGGACCGTGGTATTTGGACCTGTACAACATGGTCTCTGATCTCACCTGAAACTCAAACCCCAAAGCCTTTATTTTTTTCATTGTAGATGTTAACAGGTCGGGTGTGGTCTATTAATTCCCAAAAACTGCTTCCCTCCTCGAACTATTATTCTAATATACACCAATAAAGTCAGAGAATCTTCATGCAAAGAGAAGGGGAAGGAAGTGGGGTAACTGATGGGTGCCCTTCTCTGCAGGCCCTACAGCAGTAGGCTGGAGTTCCATGCCTAGAGCATATTGCCTTATTCTGAGAAATAAAAAATAACAGAAACCCCATGGCTTCTGACTTTGCCTATGACAGCATTGCAGGTTCGATGCACCCATCCCTCAAATCACATGCACAATTAAACAAAAATAACAATAAGATCAAAGAATAGTAACTAGAACCTGTGCATCCATCTATAACCCATAGGTAGAGTCAACAAATCAGTCAACCAATCAGGTTGCTTGGATCGCGGTCTGAATCTACCTATCCAAGCCTGCGTTCCAAGCTAACTGATGGCTGCTTCCCCACCCTGCCATCGTCTCCATCCTCCCTTCCCTTCGTTTCAATGTCCTGTCCCTCCTACCCCCAGATCCTTACTTTATTAATTCAGCAGCACCTGCTGCCGCCACTGCTGATGCTGCTCCGTGTCTCTCCTAGCCATCATGGAAATGGAGGAGGGGCTCCCTATGGAACTGTCGGGGAGAAGCTGGATCCCCCCCCACCCCCAGGGCAGTGGGGGGCCAGCAGCCATATCCTCACCAGCTATGGGAGGCCCCAACACCTCCCATATGGCCCCCAGAAATGCAACAGAGTTCCAAGCAGGCAGCAACATGTTTCAAACTGCTTTATTTCTAAGCACAGAAAAGAGAAAAAAGCCAAAGAAAAGCATCGTGAGTTCAGGCGCCGTCTCCCCCGGGGCTGTCTTGCAAGTAAGTTTTATAATCACACTGCAGGCTGACCTCACAGAATTGGATCAGCTCCCAGAAACCTATCTCCTCCTGTTATTGGCTGCAGAGTGGTGGGTTACATATGTAGCACTTATAGAGAGCCTGATAATTGGATATTTACCTCCTGCGTCAGTGGGTTGATTTAGCTGTGCCAGCCCCCCTTACCTAATTCTAATCATGTTGCAATGTGACTTTGTTCCCATAACTTTTTAGCTGGACAAGCAGTTCGCACCTGGTTCTGGCTTGTTACAAATTATGTTTCAATGTTGTGCGTGTCCTTGAGAAAATGTCTTTCTTTCCCAGAAAGAGAAAAAAAAAAAAAGCACACTGGGTTGCCGTGATTTACTCGCATTTGTGGATAATTAAAAAATGTCTGTCTGCAGAAAGTAGTTTTATCTTGAATTTGCGGCCTTGGCAAGTCGGACTTCTTTTGCGAGGAATGTTGATAAGGCTCCCGCAGCCAGTGTTCAGTGTTCAGTGAGCGAAATGAACTTAGCTGTAATTTTCCTGAAACATAGCTTTACACTGTGCATTTAGTCCATGTTAGTTCATATAGGCATTTGCAAGCCTTTAAACAGGGATTTTTGTGTTTGTAGATTCTGATATTGCAGCATTGATTCTAATGTAGCATAGAAGTTGCACTGTTGGTGAAGTGGGTGTGTTTCAGCATATTTGTCACCCATGGGTGCGCTGGGGCGCTTGGGGTGCGGGGGCATGGATTTGGTCTCCATTTTCCCTCTTCAGTCCCCCCTCTGGTCGACTTTTGTCGACCACACCACCAAGCAACATTCACCTCCTTCCGGTCTGCATATCTTTGCCAATTCCTTGAAGTGTCCATAATTTTCTGCATTGTTGTTGATCAACAGTACATATAGGAGTGTTCCCCTTCTGTGTTCCACCACACTCACTCCCCTTCGTACTTCCTCTGATCACAGGGAGTGGCCACCTTTATTACTGCTGGAACCATGTTGCGCACCGCTATCTTAGTCCGGCTCTTCCTTTCACCATGTCTCTTATTTGCATTCCGATAACTTCCTCTGTTGTTCTCTTGCAATGTATCTCTATCTTGCACAATGGTGCTGTGCTCGGTACTCGTCCTTCCGTTATCACCTTCAAGCAACCAGGCAGTTATGATGTCATCCATCACCATGCAAGCACTAGCTAGTTCTTTGCTTTCTCTTTTCAGATACATTTTTTGCTGATCATTCTTTGGTATGCTGGTACTGCACCCACTCATTCTTCTTTCTCGCTCGAGAAGTAATTCCCCCCTCTTTTTACTTCTCTGTCTGTTTCTCTTCTTCCGTTGTTTTCCACCTTGGTGAATGTGTCACTCTTCACATCTTCCTTGGTCATCACCAACAAGGGCATGCTGATGCGCTCCAATGAACACTCTCCTCCCCAATTCAGTGGTAGTTTCTCTTGACCTTTGGAGGCATGTGCTCAATAGTAGTCCATAAGCAGTGATGTTCCTGCTCTCATCTCGCAACTTCTCTCAACCTTCTTGCATCCAGCATGATTGTCCACTTCTTGTCACTGTTGTGCTGGTAACATAACGTTGGTACCTTAACAGTATACGTCCTTCTTCAGTGACCATCTTTGCTCTTTTCTCTCACACTGTTAGGCACTTATCATATTTTTGTCTTTTTCATTTTATTTTTTCTTCTCTCTTTTTGTTTTTCTTTCTTCTTTTATTATTTATTTATTTATTTATTTATTTATTTTTCAATCTCAATGTTGCTGTCTTCCCTTGCAATCTTCTTCACACCTTGTCATACATGGCGTCGTGCTCTGCTGTAGTAAGTTCTGTTGTAATCAATTCTCTTCCGGCATATGTTAAAGAACAGTCAGGACAGCTCTCTCCAGTGGTGTCCCTACCAATTTTGTACATGTGTGCATGTTGTTGGTCACTTCTGATATGTGTGTTATGTGTATGTTTTACTCCCCTTGTGTCTGCCTTTAACTCTCCTTACTTTAGCAGCAGCTTTTCCTTACCCACTGACGCCGTAACTGTTCCTGCTTAGGTTAGGGAATGTTAGCAGGGGATACAGCGGTAATGCTCATTATTACAAATAATTTTCAAAGTACCACCCCCATAATTTCGTTCATCATTAATAGTTCCATCGTGAAGGTAAAAGTCCTTATTTGCGTGCCCATAACCACTTACGCTGCTGGGTCCTTGCAGCTGATGAGATGATAAAGTTGCCCGCCTGAAAATCGCAAGAAAAGCGTTAATACGTTAGTACATGTTAGTGACCTCAAGCTCCGCGAACTAAACAATCACTAAGGGCAAAATCAAACCTCCCCCTGGACATTTCGTGTTTTCAAAATTTCTCCATATGGGTAGGGAAAATCTTGGGCTGTTTATTCAATGGAAGCAAGGAAATATACTTCAGGGAAACATGCTCTAAGGGGTCTGAGGTTCTTGATAGGGTGGGCAATTGAGTGGGGAATGCTTCACAATGTTTTACTCAGTGGACCTCACAGTTTCTAATGGAAGATAACATTAAGGAAATTTCCTACACATTTCTAACAGCATATATACGCAACAACCTGCATGTGCGGGGAAAAGAGAAGAAACAAAACAGTGTTACAGCTGTAGGTGCACAAAATGTAATATGAAACTCAATTAAACTTTGGAAATGCGTGTGTCTGTCCCTATTCTAGTTGCTGGTGTGCGTTGGACCATGGGATGGCCATGTTTCCCTAACTCGGGAGTGTTCGTGCTACTTTGTAGTTCATGAAAATCTCTTGCGTTGGCCCTGTTGATCGTTGCTCCCTCGTTGCCAGGGTGGCCACCGCTTTGTAGGGCTTGACGCCTTACACTTCTGACAAAGTCTGTCAGGAGGGGAAAATGTCCCACTGTAGTCCATAGCCATTGGGTGTTGGTTGTCCGTTGTCTTCAGGCCTGCCCTGGGTCCTTTGTATCTGGCGAGAAATGAAATGGAAGCGCTTGAGACCTGAGAATTTACATATTCTTCAATTTCTTGACCTAACCTCTCTGCACTACTCTCACACTATTCAGTGTCCTAGTGGGAGGAGCCAATGGTACACCTATGCACCATCCTGTCACCACCTGGTGGCGTTCAATGGCGGTCTGACTGTAAATTATTACACAATTCGGAATGTACCCAGAAAATGGGTAGGCACTTAATTTTTGTGAAGATACTCATTACACACTTTGATCATATATATGCAAATTGGGTGCTAGTGTACAAATGGGCCTTTGGATCTTTGTATTTACTGTGCTTTTGTTATACGTTATTTATAGTGCGTGCCTTTGTCCCGTGGGGCATCAGGCACTGACAAGCTAAATAGGGAAACATCAGGGTGGTAAATTTGTCATATAGGGTGGCTGTGTTTCTAAATTAAGTGCACCATGTTACTTAGTTAAGATAATCGCAGGGTTTTAAAATCTTTTTTTTTTTCTATGGCTCCTCTCTCACTTCTCAGGGTGTGCCTTGCAGTGAACTGCAGGCACTTTAAGCTGGTACTAATGAAATCCGCTACCAATTTGCTCCCATTCTCTCTATCCCACCCCATGTCCACCTTTTAAATCCTACCTACTCTGTTAATTACTCATTTAGTCTAGTATTTTATTACTCCACTACTGTAATTACTGTTACATTTAAACAATATATATATATTTCTAATTACTGTTACATTTAAACAATATATATATTTCTAATTACTGTTACATTTAAACAATATATATTTCTCCCCCCAATATCTGCTCTCAAATTTTAATGCAACCATTATGCTCCAGTTCGTGCAGCAATGACCTCTTTCCCTATGTGTGTTGGCTAATGCATTTGTGCCAGTGTTATTTTCAAAAGCGCTAGTGGCAGTACCACTTGCACTGTTATCTTGTCGCCAAATTAATTCTGTTGGGAACATGGATCATCCACCCTTTACCCCTATTTCTCTCCTCCTGTGGTGAACTGTCAATGAAATGTAGTCCTCCCCCCTCAAGTGCACCTTCTTCCACCTTGTGTGTCTCATTTAATTGTTCTGTGTTAATCGTGTATTCATGAGCCCAGTCTCCTCACTGAAAGATGTGTGCTCAAAATGTAGCTAAATGTACTCTCTTGTGATGCGCTATCATTATGCACCCCCCCTCTGTACCGTGCACCCCCATTATTCTTAAACAATCTTCCTTACTTTCAACATGTGTATGTCTGGTGTTTAACAAGTTATGTATTTCTCGGTTAATAAGGTGGTCATATCCACATTGCTCATGATGTCACAAATGTCTCTTCCCTAATGCATGGCCTAGTCGCCCCACTGTCACCCAGAAAAGAAAATGTTTTGATACCTATCACCACCCCTATGCAATTGTCCTCTGCATTATTGAGTGTGCGTGAGTGTGTGTGTCGGCGCGCGTCTCGCCCGCTCTGTCGGTGAAGCGGAGCATGAGTGTGTGTGGCAGAGTGAGTCAAATCAAGTTTGTCTTGGGCTGTCCTATTAGCGGTATAATGTCAATCTATGTCCTTTGAAATATTTGTTCCCCATCAGGAAGACCCCACCCAGTCATGTAACCGGTACCATTGCTATTGTGTCAGTGTTCTGTATGGGTGCTGGCTGCTGTGCAGTGCCCCTGTGTTGTCATTCTAGTCAGTCCTGGGGTAGTGGTGCTGTCATTTGTTGTGTCTGTACATGTAATAGTAACAGTACCTGCATTGGTGCTTGTGGTGTCTGCTGAAATGATCCCATCCTGCCCCATGTATCCTCCCCACATGGGCGGTGCATATTGTGGTGATTGTTGACACTGCTATTGTGATTCTTGTGCATGTGTGTTGAAGCTGTTTTTAAATGCCCCTCCCATCGCATGCTTGAATGATTTATTTTGTGCCTACTTGTCCTCATCTGCCTTTCTCTGCCCCTGTGTCATCAAATATTACACTCCCGGAGGTTCAGAAGGGTGAGTCCCCTCTTCCCTCTGCTCGTGTTTGTTCAACATCAGCTGACCCCTCGCATTTTCCTTTTCCTTCGTGCACACAGTTCAACTGTAGCCATGTGCTTTTAAAGCTATTCCCGTGTAAGTGCTGTGTATGTGTGTCCTTAGCTATTGCTGCACATGTGCTTTTAAAGCTATTCCCGTGTAAGTGCTGTGTATGTGTGTCCTTAGCGATTGCTGCACGCTTCTGGAGAAGCCGCCTATGAGCAGCCATGGTCTTTTTAATTTACCTTCAGTACTTTTGAATCTTTGCACACTATGTTTTACTGACTTATTTCAGCATGGAAGCCGTGTGCTACACAACAAGTGAAGGGGAGTCATTTCTGTATTGTGTGATACATTTTACCTCTATTCAATTCGAAAATTTCGGTAGTCCGCTGTTCAGGGAGCAAAAGTTAGAAAATAATTGAACATTTTTTCAACTTCTGTGAGCCTTCTTTGCTCCGCACCTTAGCCAGTGCACTCCACGTGCAATCCATCTTCACCAAACCATTGCCTTCTCCGGCACACCCCCACAATCTTGCGCATGTGTCTTCCACACACCGCCTCTTGGTCACCTATTCTCCAAATCCAAAACCACACCACTATCTCCTCACCATCAAAACTTTGTGTCCTTATGCATCAATCTGAAGGTGACGTCACCAAACTAAACACACAATGCAAATGAAAAGACAAATGTGCATACACAGAAAAATAACCCATTTCTCCCAACCCCACAAAAAATCCCAAAATAAAACCCCACAATCCCCACAGCTGTCTTCCTGTCTCAACTGGAACAAGGTAAACCACAATAAACTCTTATAATTGGACTGCACACACTGCGACGCCTAGTGCATGATACGCTCCTCACCAGGGGACCTTAACCAGCCAACTATCTTCCGCACTTCGGGAACAATCTAGCTACCTCCTGCGGGAAAACATCATCCACTCACTGAACTAAAACGCTCAATTAGCAGGGAACCTCATCTACTCATTGATCTATAACGTCAATTCATAGGAAATCCAGACCCCGTACATGAAATCACCATCCAGACCAATCAGCGCGGCAATCCTGTTCTAGACCAATCAGCGCGGCACTCCTGTTCTAGACCAATCAGCGCGGCACTCCTGTTCTATGTGTAGGGAGTCACTACCCCACCCAATATGCTCAAAAACACAAGAAGGGACCACTGCCACCACCCCAGTCCCAACTACAATCCACGTGCCGATCACTACCAATGCGCTGAATTTTGTGACAATGTACAATCACCCACCACCCAATTTACAATCCCTCCCTAAAAAAAAAAAAATTAAAAAAAACACTTTAACATTTCTACTTTAAACATTTCCCCCCCTCAGAGCCCATGTTGCTGGTTTACTTACATTTTCCTATGCTGCACTGGCAATTGCACCACTGCTGGACACTCCCTCAATGCGCTTCACCGGACCCCTTCTCCTGCAGGGCTCTCACCTGCCCTCAAGCGGGGTATTTCCAAGTGGCCCCCGAAGCCTTTAGCCGGTTACGCGTTTTTCCGGTGGTCTTCAGGTGCAGGCGAGGGTCTCACAGCTTCCTTGAGTCGGCGGCAGGGAGCTCAGTCCATCACAGGGCTTGCGCAGGCAGAGCTCAATCACTCATGTTACAATGAGCAATGAGCCTCACAGAGGGCACCAACTTGTCGGGGAGAAGCTGGATCCCCCCCCACCCCCAGGGCAGTGGGGGGCCAGCAGCCATATCCTCACCAGCTATGGGAGGCCCCAACACCTCCCATATGGCCCCCAGAAATGCAACAGAGTTCCAAGCAGGCAGCAACATGTTTCAAACTGCTTTATTTCTAAGCACAGAAAAGAGAAAAAAGCCAAAGAAAAGCATCGTGAGTTCAGGCGCCGTCTCCCCCGGGGCTGTCTTGCAAGTAAGTTTTATAATCACACTGCAGGCTGACCTCACAGAATTGGATCAGCTCCCAGAAACCTATCTCCTCCTGTTATTGGCTGCAGAGTGGTGGGTTACATATGTAGCACTTATAGAGAGCCTGATAATTGGATATTTACCTCCTGCGTCAGTGGGTTGATTTAGCTGTGCCAGCCCCCCTTACCTAATTCTAATCATGTTGCAATGTGACTTTGTTCCCATAACTTTTTAGCTGGACAAGCAGTTCGCACCTGGTTCTGGCTTGTTACAAATTATGTTTCAATGTTGTGCGTGTCCTTGAGAAAATGTCTTTCTTTCCCAGAAAGAGAAAAAAAAAAAAAGCACACTGGGTTGCCGTGATTTACTCGCATTTGTGGATAATTAAAAAATGTCTGTCTGCAGAAAGTAGTTTTATCTTGAATTTGCGGCCTTGGCAAGTCGGACTTCTTTTGCGAGGAATGTTGATAAGGCTCCCGCAGCCAGTGTTCAGTGTTCAGTGAGCGAAATGAACTTAGCTGTAATTTTCCTGAAACATAGCTTTACACTGTGCATTTAGTCCATGTTAGTTCATATAGGCATTTGCAAGCCTTTAAACAGGGATTTTTGTGTTTGTAGATTCTGATATTGCAGCATTGATTCTAATGTAGCATAGAAGTTGCACTGTTGGTGAAGTGGGTGTGTTTCAGCATATTTGTCACCCATGGGTGCGCTGGGGCGCTTGGGGTGCGGGGGCATGGATTTGGTCTCCATTTTCCCTCTTCAGAACGCCTCCCTGATCCATGGAAACTATATTAAGAAATTATTTTCTTTCAATGAACGGGAAATTGCGAGTTGTGCTATACATTGAAACGAAATACATTGGGTTTACCACACCCTGTTTCCAGATTGCAAACCCGGGGTGCTAAAAGCCATAACCCACATGCTGGAACGAGTGGTAACGGCACTGGGACCCGGGCCGTTAACTCAGGCCCCGGGCCGTTATCGCCTGTTCCAGGCCGTGGTACGGATAGTTATGGCTTAAGGATACTTTGGTTGCCTATTCCAGGATATGACTAACACTGATCATTTTAGGACTGTGATGTCAAAAAGACAAACGTACATTTTTCTGTTTCTGACAGTAAGATATTGTTTAGAAATGGTATACAATTGTAGATGCAATAAACGAATCCTGAGTCCATATGTTGAGATTTGCTCAAGCAGGTACAACACTGTTACTTGTCATTTAATTGTATGTGCAGGCAGGTTCTCTGATTGTGCCATGACTAATAGGGGGATACTAGTCTCCTTAATTTAACAAGCTCCGTCTATATATTAACTAATGCATAATGTGACAGAATGTGCAAGCACAGACATAGGGCCTCATTACGAGGTGGGAGGTAAGGGATTACCGGCACCGGTAAGGGCACTGGTGCCGGTAATCCCTTACCTCCCTATTATGAGTTCCCTTTGCGGGTCCTTCCTTAACGCCTGGTTTCTGCAGGCGTTAAGGACATGGGGCCTAATTACACGGTAGGCGGTAACCATGGCGCTATTAGCGCCATGGTTACCGCCAGTATTTTACCGTGTCCGCCTTGGTGGATGGCGGAATTACCGCCCTACTCCAAGGTGAGCGGGGGCAGTAATTCCCCATTCACCAAGGCACTTCCCCATTCCCATTTTTGCCCCCATAGGGCATAATGGGAATGGGGAAGGAGCTAATTACGGTACCGCAAATTGCGGTACCGTAATTAGCACTGAGGTCCCTTTGCGGCACCCTACTTTAATGGCTGGTAAAACCAGCCGTTAAGGTCGGGTCCCGCAAAGGGAACTCGTAGTAAGGCGGTAAGGGTTTACCGGTACCGGTGCCCTTACCGGTACCGGTAAACCCTTACCGCCTACCGTGTAATGAGGCCCAGGAACCGCAAAGGGACTCTAGAGCTAATAACGGTACCGCAATTTGCTGTACCGTTATTAGTGCCTTCCCCATTCCCATTGAGCCCTATAGGGGCTCAAATGGAAATGGGGAATGGCCCTGGTGAATGGGGAATTACCGGTCCCTACGACCTCGGGATGGACCGGTAATTGCTCCATTCACATGGGCGGAGTCGGTAGGGTTTTGGAGGCATCCATGGAGCTAATAGCTCCATGGCTACCTCCAACCTCGTAATGAGGCCCATAGTCACGTATCCTTGTACTTTGATTACAATTGGGCCAAAAAGGAAGGCGTACATTAAGTATGTTATTGTGGCGTCATGGCTACAGTGTGCAGTTGAAAGTAGGCAATCGCATAGGTGTTTCTCCTCCAATGCGTCAAGTCGGTGCTTTGACAGGTTTGGTCTAGCAATGAAGGCTCTAATAGATTCTTGCTCCAAATGTGCACATTGCCTAGCGCATCAAAGAATCTTGAGTCTGCTATACAACGCCCTTTACACGGGACTTGATAAATAGTCTAAGTAAGAAAAGTTGGGAAAAAACCTTTACAGAGTCTGTGATGACTTTCCATTGTAAACTAGGCTTTTTGGTTGACCTCAAATGAGTTTTAAACTAGGGAACACATGCAATTTAGTAAATTAATCTACTTTAAGTGTCAGTCTTCAAGTAGAATAACTGCCTTTCTATTTTGTGCAGACCCTGCAGAGACGTAATTATATAAAAATAATGCCGGGCTTGTTTGCTTGTTTGTCGGATAATTATGCCATTTTATTTCTACTGCTCTTCTCAGAACTGACATTAATTCCCCAATTATTTTATTTAATATTCAATAGAAATCACTTTGAAAATACCAGGATCATTGTGACATGTTCAGTATGCTTGTCATTTAAAATGCGAGCACCAAAGACATCAAAGGAACATAACATATTCCTTAAGGGCCCAGAAATGTAGACCCAATATATGTACAACGTGTCTGCGAATTTGCAATCGGGCGCAAAGTCGATGGCATATTCGCAAACACCATTCTTAATATATGAACGAGGAAAACATTTGCAAGCATAGATAGCTGCGCACTATAAAAAAAAAGTGATTAAGTTGCACTGCAAAGTCAGTGAATCACAAATTAGGATTCACGATCGACATGTTGCAAAAATCTGCAAACGATCGTAAACAAAACGGTTCGAAGGCGTGCAACCACCTTGTGTTGAGTGGTCATTAGGTGCAATATGGCCAAGCACTTCGATAGTGCCCTCATATGGCTCACTGTTGCAGGGCTGAATGCTGTGGAGCAAAGCACGCAGTCCCTGGAAGCAGAACACGCAAATAAGAGTAGGAGGAGAGGGAGGAGGACCAAGTACGAGTAACCTATAGAAATCATAGCACAATATATGTGTGTAGAACTCATATTATAAGTTTAATGAAAATCACAGAAGGCCTGAAGCCGCAGGATGAGAGATGAAGGGAAGTAGAATCAGGCTGCACAAAGCGGGAAGGCCAGAGCTCACAGCCAAGGTTAGAGATACACAACACATTCCAAGCTTCACACGACAAGGGACCAGCTGCAGAACACCCAGATAAATCCTCATAATTGCAGGGAAAAGAGCCCAGTTTTGTGGTCCTCAACCATGTGATGCGGCCAGATCAGACAATGGGTATTCACCCGCGGGGGGAAGATGAACAGTTCTCAACAGCCCAGACGAGAGGTGAAACAAGTGTTTCTCGCAGGCAAAAAGTGGTAGTATTAACAGATACAATGGGCACACATAGTCATTTCAATCACCTTGAAAAGGTGCACAGGGGGCTGAGAATCGAGCTGGGTCCCAGGCCTGAGGAGACCATTTCCAGACAATCAGGGGACAGGAATCCAGGGGTGGATGGCAGGCGACAAGGGCCAATGGTAATCTTGCGACCCTGCAACAATTTAATAGATCGTTTCATGGGAAAGAGGCCGAGCAGCCACCTGACAAGAGAAGGCCTATCAAACTAACATGTATAATCGATACTCCCTACTGCTCCAATCACCCAACCAGAAAGGGGATAGGTTTTTTGGGGGATGGCCCATGTTGTGACGCTATTTGTTCACCGAAAGGTTCTGCACGGGTTTCGGAGTAGAGAATCTGGGAAATCTTTGTGATTGTCTTGTATGCAGTGCATGGATGGCTACGGAACACCGCGGAGGTTACGAGAATATGGGGAAAGCGAGCCCCGTGCAAAGGCCGCCAGGAGCCAGCTTAGAAATATCCTGCCTGTGGTCTGTGAGGAGTCCAGCGGACCAGAGGGGCAGTGTGACAGTTTTGGGAGACCCGGCAGCCGAGCAGCATCAACAGATCATGGAGTGTAAATATTGACTCAGCCACACTGCAATTGAAGGGAATGGAAAAGTAACGGAGGGTGCGAGGGCGGTATTGAGTATTGTTGTGTATCTTTGTAGTATTGTTGAGTATTGTCGAGTATTGTCCAGTATAGTTGGGAACGGACCAGAGATAGATGCCATTTCTGTGGCTAGGCACATTCGGTATTGAGGTAAACTTTACTGGTGAATAACCTACACTATTGACTTAAGGGCACGGATGACAGAGGTTGTGTGCATATTGGATTTCCTGTGTATTGGGCGCTTTAGCTCGGGTCATAGATGATGGTATTCCCGTTTAAGGTTTAGAAAAGGGAGCTGGCCTAGATTGCGGAAGGTGATTTGTCTGTTAGGAGGCAGGAAGACAGCTGTAGGTTCATGCTGGGGCTGTGTATATTTTTGTGCAACAGGATTTTAGCATTGAGCGTGCTGTAAATGGCCTTTAGCACTAACTTGTTTAGTGAGTTGGTGACGTCACCCTTTAGGTCTGTGCATAGGACTTGGAGAGCACAAGGTGTCATGGAAACGGCGTTGAAGAAACTTGAGGTTGACAGAGGAGGTTGTTCAGTGGCGGTGCGTTGAAGGCGCATGCGGAAGATTGCTGGGTGTGCCTGAAGAGGCAGGGAATTGCAGAGGGGCAGTGTGTGGAGCACGCCTGAAAGACTGTTTTGGGTGCAGAGAGGCTCGAGAAAGATTAAAAGAAATGTTATTTTATTGTGTGTTTTACCAACAGCAGAGTATCAAAAGCCTTGATTTGAGGTCAAGTAAGTATTTTTTTTTTTTTGTGTTTAATTGTATTACAATTTTTACAAGATTTTCTTTTTCTCTTGTTTCCAGACATGTTCCCGTTAATTGTTTTATTTGTTTATGCCAACCGGTACACTTCCATATTGTCCTTTTCTTCTTAAAAGCAGTTTCCCATTTATTCTCAGTTATCTTTTCTTCCAACTTCAAGCTTTCCCAAAATTTTGCAGTCGCTACAGTCAAGGTAGTTGAGTCTCCGCTCATTAGCTTATTCCACCAATCCTCTTCACTTGCAGTCAGGTACTTTAATCCATGTGGACGGAGATAAGTTTGTCTGAGTTTATTCGTTCTTGGGCAGTGAAGAAGTAGGTGTCGTAGTGTTTCAGTCTCCAAACTCTTACAATAATGACAGTTATTGTTCTCCGATTGCTTCCTGAGGAAAAGAATCTCATTTGTCTTCAGTATGTTTAGATGTGCTCTCAAGAAGATTGTTCGCAGTCTTTTATCTGGGAACTTTTTTAGATAGTTTCTTACTTCATCCAACTTTTGAGTATTATTTGTATGATGGGTTGAGGCGGTGTGTTCTTCCGCTTTTTCTAGTGTCTCGATACAATCTTGTATCTTTAGTTTTTTCTTTATTTTTCCTGGAATGCATTCTATTTCCCATTCAGAACATCCAATTTTTTCTGCTTGTTCCAAAAGGCTGTTGTTCCAAGTTGTTATCATAAGGTTTTTGCCGCTCTTCATTTCTTTGAAAATGATGTCCAACATTTTTGGTCGGGGGTGCCTTAAGATTTTTCCCAAAAGCAATAGGCTGTTTCTCTCTACCACTGATTTCACTGATTACAAACTCAATTTGCGTCGGATGTTTGCTACAGGGGTGGAGTTCGGCAATCGGAGCACCCTGCGCCAAGATGTGCCTTCCAATTTTGCCCACAGCGTCTTCGGGAGATTTGGCATTTCCTCTGCCCCGTAGGTCAAGGCTGGGGTAGCTTTTGCTTTAAAGAATTTTATTATCGGTAGAGTTGAGAATTTGCCGAATTTTCTTTCCAGAAACAGTGCTTGGGCTGCTAGTGTTTTTGCCTTAGAGAACAGATGTTCTTGCATCGTTATTTCGATTCTACTGTGAGGTAGTTTCACCCCCAAGTATGTAAAGCTCTTTACTGTATCCAGTTTTTCTGAATTTGCAAACCACTGTGGTTTTTTGCTTGGTCTTGAAGATTTTTCCAAGATCATTATTTTGGTCTTTGAAGTATTCAGTTCCAGTAAACTAGACCAAATTTTCAGGGTGAGAGGTCAGACACAATTCCAAACTAATGCAGGAAAAAACAGTTAGTCATACTTCGACGATTTTGACGATATTACCATTCAACAGCGCACATTGGAAGCATTGTTTATGTGTCTTTTGTATACATGTCCATGAATATGGGTTTATGTTTTATTATTGTAACTGCATGACTGTTATGGTTTACCAAAAATAGCAGTACACCGTTTGTTGTTTCACATTGAGATACAGTTGTGTTCACTGGACCATACTCATTTGTATTGTTGTGTCGTAATACCCCCTGGGTGCTCTATCCCCAATAATATTATCCAGATGCTATTAAAATGCATTTTGTGAAAAAAAGGATTGCAGTATGACTAACTGTTTTTTCTTGCATTAGTTTGGAATTGTGTCTGACCTCTCACCCTGAAATTTTGGTCTAGTTTATCTAACAATTCCCTCCCAGGTTTTTCAGGGCTCTGCCAGGTGCCCTCTATTGAATTTAGTATTCAGTTCCAGGTCATTTTTCTTTAAATAGGTTGTAAGACTATCTAATTGTCTCTGGAGCCCAATGGGCGTTTGGTCCAGCAGAAGAATGTCATCCGCGTAAAGCAGGCGTGTTACTTTCAACTCTCCTATTTCAGGAGGAAATGAACGGGTGTCATTTTCTGCGTCCACTATATCCGCCATATATGCCTTGTACAGCGCCGGGGCCAGGTGACAACCTTGTTTGACTTCTCTGGCCATCTTTATGATTTTTGACAGCGAGCCAGCTGCGTTTAGCGGACTCTGATTGAAGTGTCACTGTGCAGGGCCTTCATAGGTTCAAGGAGAAATGATGGACATTTTTGTTTTTCCAATTTCTTCCAAAGTTTGCCTCTATTTACATGGTCAAAAGCTTGGACCAGGTCGATCGTGGCAATGAATATTGTTGGTTGACCCTCAAAGACTTTGGATTTCAAGATACTAATCAGCATAATGTTGACAGGGGTGCCTAAGTTCTTTTCGAACCCTGATTGTAGTGGGTCCGCTGTTTTTGCCTCCTTCTGCCATGTCTGAAATTCGTCCAACACCAACGAGCCGAAAAGTTTACCGAGCACATCCAGAAGTGCAATCGGCCTGTAATTTTTCGGATCGTCCCTCAGGCTCTTCTTGTAAATAGGAACGATGTTTGCTGTTTTCCATGTGTCAGGAATAGATCTTGTAATCCTACATCTTTGGAAAATTTCCATTATTAGCGGTGCCCAAGATTTTGCGTCCTGTTTAAGGTGAGCGTTGGAAATTCCATCTGGGCCTGGGGCATGCGAGTTGTTTAGCTTCCTGATCTTTTCCAGAATGGCCTGCTCAGAGCATGTTATCCATTGGGATGTGTCTCGTTTTACCACTTTGGTTTCTGTTGGCGTTGGTTGTTTGAATAGTTCGGTGAAATATTCTACCCATTTCTCTTCTGAAACACTGTTGGTAATAGGTATCTGTAACTGATAATTTGTTCTTTATTAACTTCCAAAAATCTTGCGAGTTCTTTTTGCATACCGCTCTCAACATAGACTCTACATCTTCTTGATACAGTTCCCATCGAACTGATTGGAGCCATGCTTTATAACCTTTTTTCTGTGTGGTTGCCAGCTTGAGATTTGTTTGTGTTGGATTTATTTGAGCTCGCTGTGTTACTTTTCGTAAGTTGGATTTCTTTATCCTCAGTTCTTCATTGTGTTTGTGCAGATGGATTTTTTCCGAACTTCTTTTATGCATTGGACATAAGTAAGGAATGAGAAGGGGGCGGTAGTCCAGTTTTTCAGTGAAATCGTTCGCACTGGATTGTCTATTGTAAGTTGCTGTAATGTCAATTAAGGCGTCTGTTGTCATTTTCAGCCGGTTCCCTTGTGAATTTGTTTCTATCTTATGTGACATTGTCACTGGCACGTGTTTTCTTGCTGACCATGTTGCAGTTAGTAGATTGTGATCACTGCAGGTGGTTTTCACTACCTTGAAACTCTTGATTATTGAATATAGCTCTTTATAGGCGAAGATGTAATCAATTGTACTTTCATTTCCTTCACTTTCCCATGTTGGAATCCTGGGTCTAGCAGTTTCTAAGGAATTCAAATTCCTTAGAATTTGAAGGTCTCGGGATTTCATCAGCTCAGACCATGCTAGGCCTCTTGCTATTGATTGCGAGCTGGCAGTGTTTCGCAATGTCTTTATCGCTTTAGAGGCAGGGCAAGTAGCGTTCAGATCACCACATATTAAGATGTGATCCACGTCATAAGTTTCAGAGACGTCTGTTAATATTTTTTCTGTGGTGTTCAGTAATTCATTTGTTTTGGTTACCGTTGGATTCCAATAAATGTTCAATAGGAGGATAAGATCGTGACTAGGTTTTTTCTGTGATGTTTCGTCTTTCTCCCATTCCAACAATGTTGCCTGGATTGCCAAAGATGATATCAGGTTGTGAGCTATTCGCAGGGGCCCGCCTGACCGAGCAGCTGTTAAAAGGCCTGATATAGGTTGACCTCTATCCCCTTTCCGAGCGGGAGAGAGTGAGACCTCATAGCCATCCAAACTAGGCGGATAAAGCAGCCAGGTCCCTTGCAAGCTTATTATGTCAAATCGGCCAAGGTTTATCTCCCCAGGTTGAGTCAGGTGGATATGGCCTCTTGTGTTCCATGAGCCGATAATGATGTTTTGCTCCTGCTCTGTACACAATGCTTTTCCTTTGATGTGGCCCTTCCAAAACTCGCCAAGGGACGATTTGATTGCTATTTCTTGACATAGCGTGTCAATACCGAAGGGATCCATGCCCATTTTTTATGGTCTTTTTCAGCCTTGTCTGCGTGTTTCTGGATCAAAGGCTTTTCTCGGTCGCTGCGTGTTTCTTTTTCTCTTGCCACCTGTCTCGGGAATGGGCCCTTTGGTTTTCTATTTGGTGTACTTTCTGTCTCTTCCTCGTTTGTTTTCCACTGCCCTTTAGTGGTAAAGTTTTCTCTAATCTTTACTCTTTCTTTATCTCTTCTGATGTACGACGAGTTAGAACTTGTGATTTCTCAAGGTATTCGTCTTTCGTATTCTTCTTTTCGCTCATCTTTCTCTGATGTTTGGTTGTATTTTCTCTTCACTCTAGGTGGATCTTTCACGTTTGGCGTTCTCTGTGCCAATATCCGTCTTTCTTTTTCGTTGGTCTCGTAATTACGTTCTTGTTTTGTTATATTTGAGTAGTCTCTCCTATGACCTCTTTCTTCTGATGTTGTTTCTCTTAAGAGGTACCCTCTTTTAGACAGTTCTCTTGCTGCCAAGAGCAAAAGTTTTTTCACTGTTTGGGACGTGATATGCAAAAAGATGCTGTCCGTCCTAGCTTTGTGTGCAAATTCCACTATATTTATGTCCACACTTCTGATTTGGTCTCCTTTGTGGATTTTTTCTAGTAGCTTCATAGTTGCTCTTCTATTTAGAACAATTTTTTCTCCCGTTCTATCACGTCTTTCTAATTTCAATGTGCGTGACGAGTGAATCTTGTGAGTAAAGATTGCAGATGTTCGGGTAGGATTTTGCTGTGAAGGCGAGGCAAAAAGTCTTCGATTTGATCTAGTTGTCCTTTCCAAGGATTTACCTCTTCATCTGTTTTCTTCTGTCCTGTGGCTGTTTTTTTTTGTGTATTGGTGTATTGGAGTTTTTTTGTTTTTCTCTTTGACTAGGCAAGTACTTTTGTCTGTAATGAATTTCGCTGTTTGGCGTCTCTTCGGGCCTTGCAGCATCTGATTTTTTCTTATAGCTCTTTGAACGAGAGTCTTCGTTTCCTCCATGTTTTAATTCTGTTTTGTTTATTTTTGTGTTGGCCAATCGGAACAGCGTTTTCCTCTCTGGAGTAATCTGGCGTCTTCTATCGCTTATATCTTCTGCTTTGCCTTTCTCTTTTATTGATGTTGTTGTTTGATTCTGATGTAGTGTGTCCTTCGGGTCTTGCTTCGGAGATTTGTCATCCACAAAAGACACCTTTCTTTTTTTTGAAGTTCGTCGAGGTATTTCTGACTCCGAAGTTTCAATGGAGTAGACACTTAAGTTGGATAGATCGAGCGAGATGTCCTCCAAGACTTGACACGGCTCTCTTATTTCTTTGTTCTGTTGAAAGTCGTTTTCCGTGTACTTTGATTTTTGATCAATTACCGTTATCCACTTGGTCATAATCTTGTTTGTATTATTTTCAATTATCGTTTTTTCTGCATGTGTTGTGCTTTTATGCTTTGTTTTTCTTTCAATGATGATTGATTTTTTATAGTCTTTTGTCTCAGCTGTTGTTGGTCTCTCTCGTTGATCTGCGTTTTGGGCTGAACTTCTTCTATTTGGTCTTTTGAGGTCTTTTCCATTTCTCAAGGCTTTGCTTTTAAGCTCCTATAGCTTTTAGTGGTACGTGGTTGTCGTGAATACTTCTCAAGTACTTCTTTGTTAGAGGTAGATGTCAGTCTCGCACTGGTTTTATCAGGGGTCATTGAGTAGATATCTTCGTTTTTTTTTCGTTTTTTTTTTCTTTGTTCTCAGTCTGGTCCGTTTGGGAACTGACGTTCGCTGATTTTTTTTTTAAACTGGAATACCTCAGGGTTGTCAGTCATGGTGCCTTGATCTTTTGTGCTTGCCTTCCATGCTTCTAAGGCCATTATGTAGCCTTCGAGATGGGTTAGCTTTGCATTGCACGCCGCTAATAATGAAGTGTGGTCCTTCAGCGTGTCATTGATGGTTTCATATAACTTCCCAAATGGTGCAAGCGCAATGGTCACGGCTGACATAACAGGTAGTATGTCAGTGTTTTTGACAGGTGAGTTTTTCTCCTTTTTTTTTGCGTTTCGATTTCCGTCTTTACTTTATGTGGAGTAGAGAGTAGTAGTCGTAATGCATCCACTGAGACGTCGTCCTTTCTTTGCTGAGGGGTAGGTTTCCAACCTGGAATTGTCTCTCTGAGTTTTAGCATGTTTTTGTAATTTAGTATTGCCTCCGCCAATTTGATTTCTTCCTGTTGCCTCTGGTGGTTTGGTTGAATCTTCGTTGAGCTGTTTTCCCTTTCTTTCTCCTTCGCCATTTTGATTTTGTTGGATAATTCATCTTTATTCGTTTCATCTGGCAATCCTGGTTGCAATGGCGGTAATTTTTGGCTCGTGGTAAGTTCTGCCATTTTTGCTTCTTCGTGATTACTTTCTTCAGTGAAATCTAACTGTGAAACAGATTCTTGTTTTTTTCCTTCCCCATCTGTAGATACAACTGTTTGTCCTGATACGTTTTTTCTCTCTTCGTCATCGCTTTCCAACTTTCGCTCTGTGGTTCTTGAATCTGTACTGATTTTAGTTGGTTCTATTTTTTGTTGAGATGTAAGTGGGTTGTAGTGCCAGCGTATTTGGGGTAAAGAGCTGCCACTTTCTGCCCGATGTGCTAAAGCCGATTGTTTGAATACATTTCTTTGAGGAGATGATGGAATCCACTCCAAAATTTCCAGATCGGACAGTTCAAACCGGTTCACCGTGGGAGTCTTTCCTAATTTTTCGAAGAACCTTCCAATCGGGTCATTTGTCTGGGCTGTTGTTTTGCCCGTTTTTTTTCATCTGTATCCTTAGTGGTAATCTGTTGATAGGTGTCGATGAGCCGGTTGGATTAGGTTTTTTTGCTCCTTGTCTTTTTGTGTTTTGATTGGGTGGAATTTCGTTTGATTTGAACTCAGGAGTATTTCCCTCTTCATCACCGTCTTTTTGAAGGTTAAGTAAGTGATTTAAATCTGTTTTGTACTGAATCCCACCTTGCGTTTCTAATGTAGAGTAAGTGTATGTCTTACCCCAATTGTGTTCTCTCAGAATGTTTAGGTCGTCTGTTACATCTGCATCAGGATCCTCCAAGTATGATAAAGTTCTGTTGGAGCAGTTGTGGTCTCTGATATCCGTTAAATCCAAATAAGGGCTCCGTAGATCGGCTCTTATAGTCACTGGGTGAATCTCACTTTCAATTTTTGGTTTTTGGCAGGGTACAGTTTTTTCCGCCCCAATGTCTTTTTTTAGAAGAATTTTGTCTAAAAAATCTTCTAATCCTTTTTCAGTAGTTAGATTTATTCCATTGACTTTGTCTGTGTTCAGAATTCCATGTGGCGACTCCATCCTGCCACCAGAGGGCGGGTGGCGGCCGCGTTCGAGCTCAGGCTCACCCTCTCTCACTTCCTGGAGCACCGAGCTCAGTCGCGGGTGTGTTTGGACGAGGCCCGCCCTCGTCTCCTTCTCCTCTACTCCCGGGTCCTCCACATGAAAACCACCAGCGACCCCGACGGGGTCCCGCTCAGAGGACAGCGGGATTGTCCCAGTCCCTTCTGAAATCCCACACCCGCCCCCACAGCCCGCCCCACGCCGAGGAGTCTGTGGCGAAACGCCGTCCCCGGAGGGAGAACTCCTTGCAGCAGTCCGCGGTGCACCCACACCGGCGGATTCAACATCGGACGACGAGGCCTCCCTCCAAGGTAGGCCATGCTGATGCTGATGGGGGGATCTGAGGGGTGGGATTGGGGAGAGCATTTGGGGTTTCCTACTTGGTGCGTGTCCATCATTTTATTTTTAACCGTGTTTTCTTGTTTTATGCGTACATGAGTTTCAATTGGCATTTTCGTTGTGAGAAGTCCACTTCTTAGCACACGGCCGGTTTCTTCAAAGTCTGTGGACCCAGGCTCAAGTTTTTCTATCGGGGAGGAATCCTCCATAAGCACGCAATTTGCAAGCGGTGTAAAAATGTTTATGTATTCGGCCCAAGAGTTCTTAGTTTCTTGTACTTAAATGAGCTTTGCAGGAAGCGGTCAGGGTGCAGTCACCCAACGCGCCAGCACGCCAGCAGCCAGACTGCCAGACTGCGCCACCTCGCAGTTCTCCGCGGCCGCTCCACGGCCAAAATGGGTTTTTAAACCCTGTGCCTCAATGAAAGGCAAGAAAAGACTTCAGGTAGCTGGTAGCAGAAAAAAGGTTCAGGACTCACTGCCAGACTGCACCTCCTCGCAGCTCTCCGCGGCCGCTCCGCGGCCAAAATGGGTTTTTAAACCCTGTGCCTCAATGAAAGGCAAGAAAAGACTTCAGGTAGCTGGTAGCAGAAAAAAGGTTCAGGACTCACTGCCAGACTGCACCTCCTCGCAGCTCTATAAGTAAGTATAAGAGCAATGGACCAAGGGAAGTGCAGGGAAGACATGCCCCTACAGCACTTATGTAAAACCCTTCTGCCCTATAAGGGCACGATTTGTAAATATAGCGTGGAATGGACCAAAAGCACAGAGGGTAAAATGGCTAAACCATGGCCACAATGCAGAAGTTTCTCCAAGAATGTGCAGCAATCACTACTGACACACTTACAGGAACTTTTAAGTGGAAAAGGTTAGCCAAATGCATGGTGATATTCGAGCTTTGGTGGATGTTTTACAAGGGTGAGGGGGAAATAATGAAGTGTCAATGGATGCTGAGCCAACAGGAGAAAGCAGGGCCAGCGTCCCCACCCTCCACTCCCTCACCCTCTCCTGCTAACTAAAGGAAAGGGATACAGACGATGAGCAGGGGCTATACCCAATACAGGAGGTAAAGGCAGCAGAAGGGTATACAAACCCAGTATTTCAACCTCCACCATATACCAAGGAGGGGCAGAAAGGGATCGGACAGACAAAAAGCAGAAAAGGAGATGACGACGAGGCGCATACGGGCACAAAGGAGGGGCTAGAGAGCATAGCCGCCAATGAATGGGCAGGGAGACAGATCCTCCTGAAGCTAGATGGAAAGAGAACGGGAGAAGCAACTGCGCTGACCAAAGAGATGGAGGTCCTTAGGGGGAACAGCGAAGCAAAAGACTGGGAAGACATAATGGAAGAAGTAGACAGAAGGGAGAGGGAAGCAGAAGAGAGATGTGAGAGAGAGCACAGAGACAGGCAAAGGGAGGAAGAGAAAGAACGGCGTGAGCAGCGAGAAAGGAGGAGGAGGGAGCTAGAAGAGATCAAAAAACAAAGAGAAGAGGATGAGCAGGCAAAGCAAGGCTTAGTGAAGAGGGAACGCAGAAAGTGGCAATTAGATCGACTTATGAGAGAGCGCAATCACAAGGAGAAGGAGGAGGACCACGCAATCAGAGACATAAGGACACAGTGGGAAATGGAACCCGGGATATGACAAACTTGAGGGGTTAGGCGAACGAGCTAGACAGCACGACTACAAACAATAGGACTGCCGCCATATCATATAGGACAGGCATTGGGTCCTCCAGGGGAGAAGGCAGGATAGACTTGATTGACTTCAGAGGGAAGCCCGGCAAAGACACAACCTCTAGGAGGCTTAGCTTCGTGGATGATTTTTGCAGTGATATGGACAGAGACTCAGAAGAGCACCTATGGGCAAGTGGGGACAAGGGAAGAGGATAACCCACACACAGGTCCACTGAGAACAGTGCAGAGAAAAGCGTAGCATGGGAAGGGGGAAAGAATACAGGGGCATCTAAGGGCAATAGGGATGATCAGACACCACGGACCATAGACACGTCAGACAGCTTTTATGACTGGCTCCCATATGTTGAGAGACTCAGGGATCTCCCAGGATGGAGGAAGGGGTAGATGGCTATAGCATGTACAGGCCTAAAAGATGTTGGGGGAGCAGACAGACAGATTCAATTCATACAAGGAGTGAATGGGTAGATCGGGTTAACACAGTTGCCCCGGTTGGAAAAGGGAGGGGAGTGACCTCAAAGTATACCATGGAAACACATAGATAAGGAAAACCTGAGGTGCAGGCTACCCTCGATAATGACGGGTGCAGGGAAATGGGTATGCAAAATGGAGAGGATGAAAGCCGGACAGAAATTAGCAGTAGGGGGACATAAAAAGGCTACTAGTGTCAATCCTTGGGGAGGAAGCTGATGACGTATGAGGGGCAGGGTGCCCAGGAGTAAACACACAGGACACAGTGCACAATGGTTCGCCATTTGCGAACTGCCGAGCACCCATATGGGAAACTCTCAGGACAAAATACCCAGACACGTCAGACATTAGTGCGATTATGTCATGCAAAATGGGGGAGGACGAAGATCCCCTACACTACATTCAGATGATTCAAGAACTTTGGCACCTTGAAACAGGAGAAATGTGGGATAGAACAGTAGCACTATTCTACCACATATTGTGCCAAGGATCACCAGAACGGGTACAGAAGCAGTTTAAGAAATTAGTGGGCATGGAGGTAAAACCATGGCCATAAATAAAGTTCACGAAAGTACACCATTGTAGGCTACTGCAAGAAAACACAAGGAAAAAGCATGATGAAAGGAAGCATGAGGGAGCGAAGTTGGCACAGAGAAAGCTATCTAAATATGCCATGGAAGGGGCAGTACTGACAAGCACAGGGGTACAGGGGACACCACAAATGCAGTACACACTGCCACCCACGGGGGAGGATTCATGGTGCAGTGAAATGCACAGCACAGGTTCTGAGGAAGAGGGGAGCCACTTAGAGGACGCGGGTATGGGCCACAGATACACCATAACCAGGGGCGATTTCCAGGGGGGTTTTGAGGGTACAGACAGCAGATGCAGCATGGCCGAGGGGGATTCTCTGGGGTTTTCTAAGGGGGAGAGAGCACTGCTTATGATTACCCATGGTGTGTGGTGCTCATTTATCGACCTAAGAAGGATGAATGCTGAGTTTGGTCCTGCCGGGATTCAAACCTGCATTGGCAGGCTCTGCACAGATGTCAAAATGAGCGCTCTGCTCACTTTGCTATCTGACCGGGATAGTGTGCGCCACACCTGGGATACATCTTCTCAATGTGAGAGAAATTATTCAAGCATATTGTGGACTAGGGTACAGAGAGGAGTGCCAGTAGATGAGGCAGTGATCTTGGGAGATGAGTGGATAGCATTGCATTGGACAGATGACACAGGGCGGCCATGGCGAGCAGTGATCACCATAGCTGAGGGATACAGGTTGACCACAGTCACAGACAAAGAACAATTCAGAGACAACAGATCAGACCATGAGATGGTCTTCGAAATGAGCATCACCTATTGGGTGAGAATACATTACAGGGAATGCCAATGGCGTTAAAGGCGCCGCCTACCTTTCTCGAGGAGGATTTGGCCAGGGTACCCAGCATTTTATTGACTACAAGTCCCTAAGATGTGGGGCTCCTGAAGGGGATAGGAGCAGTGAAGAGAAGGCTAAAACCAGGAACAATTTTACCACGAGTCAAACAATACCCACTCTAAAGGAGGCAGACAAGGGCATCTATGAGACCATTGCAGCACTAGTGAAGCAAGGCATCCTAGTGCCATCAGAATCACTATGTAACACCCTGTTAAGAAAGCAACAGGGGGGCTGTGGCATTTTATACAGGACTTGCACCCTCTTAACCATATTGTAGAAGCAGAATATCCTTTAGTTCCGAATCCAGTGACAATTTTGTGCAGCATCCCAACAGAAGCTACCTACTTCACGGTCATAGACTTGAAGAATGCTCTGTTCTCTGTACCACTACACCAAGACGCACTAGACTTGACTTCATTTCTATATAGAAATAAGAAGTGGAAACATACAAGACTTCCTCAAGGGTACTGTGAATAACCGTCCATATTAAATAGGGTCCTTCAGATGGACCTAGGCAACGTACAGATGGAGAGAACAGTCATACAGTATGTAGATGACATATTTATCTGCATCACGACAGAAGAACAGTGTAGAAATGACTCAGTACACATGCTAACAGTATTAGTTGACAAGGGATAAAAGGTGGACAATGCAGGTGATCTCTGAAAATGGCCAACAGGTGACACCAGAGAGGGCGGAGGCAATTCGCAGGACAGCAAAGCCCATAACAATCAGAGAGATGCAGCAGTTCCTGGGGTTATGAAATTACTTTAGAGCATGGGTCTTTGACTACAGCACTTATACCAGGCCTCTACTGAGTGCAGTAAAGGAAGCACAAAAATGGGACAAGATAATATGATGGACAACAGAAATGAAAGGGGTATTTAATGAGCTGAAGGAAGGGATATGCACATCTCCAGTGTTAGGGATCCCAGCCTACCAAAAGGAATTATTTTTGTTCTCACACTCTGACGAGGTAGTGATGACAGCAGTACTGACACAGAAGACACGTTTGGTGAACTAGCCAGTGGGAAGTTAGACCCAGCAATGAGAGGACATTATCTGCGAGAACAAGCTTTGGCTGCAGCTGCATTCGCAGTGGACAAGTCAGCGAGTATTACCATGGGATGCAGCACCGCTCTTTACGTGGAGCATGCCTTTCGGTGCTGGACTGCCCTTGTAGGTGAAACAAAGACTGATATCCAAATGGATATTCCTCCTTTGTGAAAAGTACAGTAAGCAAAAAGCGATGGCTGCGGACTCTCAAAGTCGGTAAAAACCACAGAACAGGTTATCAAGCCATGATCTTTCTAGAGAGGGGCACCTGCTAGCTTTTCTGAACTATCCAGTGAATGCTTTATGTATACAGGTGCTTCAACAGTGATAATGGATCCCAATGCCATGATAGACAGCGTTGACTAAGTACAGAGAAACCACTGTGCTAATGTCACTAGTGACACCACGACGTAGCTGCACACTTGCATAAATGTAGAACAGGCTTGCACAGTTCTGTAGAGGACAGATACATATACAGACTGTCAAAAGCTTTTATTATTTTCCTCATTAGCCAAATGCAGAAATGCTGAACTCAAGGCAACGAACAAGTAGAGAGCTAGCTTTGCAGATGCTTATGGCAAACTAACTCTATGGAACTACAGGAGCATATAAGGAGCATGCTAGGACCGCGTATGACTAATCTATAGAAATCATAGCACAATATATGTGTGTAGAACTCATATTATAAGTTTAATGAAAATCACAGAATGCCTCAAGCCGCAGGACGAGAGACGAAGGGGAGTGGAATCATGCTGCACAGAGCGGGAAGGACAGAGCTCACAGCCAAGGTTAGAGATAAACAACACATTCAAAGCTTCAAACGACAAGGGACCCGCTGCAGAAATACAAATATATCCTCATAGTTGCAGGTGAAAAGAGCCCAGTTTTGTGATCCACAACCATGTGATGCAGCTAAATCAGACAATGGGTATTCACCTGCAGTGGGAAGATGAACAGTTCTCAACAACCCAGACGTGAGGTGAAACAAATATTGCAACGTGGAGCGCACTCTTGCAGGCAAAATGTGGTAGTATTAACAGAAAAAATGGGCACACATAGTCATTTCACATCACCTTGAAAAGGTGAACAGAGGGCTGAGAACTGAGCTGGATCCCAGGCCCGATGAGACCATTCTCAGCCAATCAGGGGTCATAAATCCAGGGGTGGATGGCAGAGGACACAGGCTAATGTTAATCCTGCAACCCTGCAACAATGTAATAGATAGTTTCATGGTGAAGGGACCGAGCAGCCACCTGACATGAGAATGCCAATCAAACTTACATGTATACATTAATCCATACTCCATAATACTCTTAGCACCCAACCAGAAAGGGGGATAGGTTCTTTCGGGGGAGGGCCATTTTGTGATGCTATATGTCCATATAAAGGTTCTGCACGGGTTTGTGAGTAGAGAATATGGGAAATCTTTGTGACTGTCCTGTATGATCCCTGTCAGTTTTTTGTAATAAACAACAGTTTAACTTGCCCTTGGCTGAGTCCTCTGTTATTCTGGGGAAAAGGTAGTTGGGCTCTTGGCAGAGCAGTCCCCAGACCTCTGGCATACCGAAATCCCACCAACACAGGAATAGTAAGGGCAGCACTCCCTGGATGAGAACGTTTTTACCAATGCCAATGTATCTCAGTGTCTTCAAGCTATAACACTCCACCAATAAGCGCTTCAAAGATTCTTTCTCTGGATTATTTTAAATCTACAGTGAGATTCTGACAGCTGTGCCAGTTTTCGTCTTAGTAGGACTTCCATAGATAAGTGCAGATTACACGGAAAAAAGTAAAAAGTCCTTTCTAAATTTAGGACACAGAAAGATTTCTAATTAATAGGCTATGGTACCTCTAGGCGTATTTATTTATTTATTCATTAATATGTTTTTATAGCGTCACAGCCCGCAGGCATCGGGGCGCTTAACAAGAGGACCCGGACAACAGAATGAAGACAGGACATACGGGTACTATTGGTCAGAAGTGGGGAAGGGTCACATTGTTGCTAGCTCATTTGAAGAGTACCGTTTTCAAGTTCTTTCTAAACTTGAGGTAGTTTGTTTCAAGTCTGAGGTGGGGTGGAAGTTCATTCCATTTAACAGTAGCTCTGGTAGGGAACGACCGTCCCAGTCCATTTGCCTTTTTTGTGTGCCCTGCTTTGACAAGCCCTTTGTTTTTGGACCTTAAGGTCCGACCAGGCACGAATGGGCTGATTTGCTTTTTCAGATATTCAGGTGAAAGAAAGACATTGGGCTTCATTATAAGTATAGCGGTAAGGTAACAATGGTGCTGGTAGTGCTACCGGCACCGTTTCTACCATACCGCCATACTACGAGCTGTGCTCGTGGGTGCTTGTCAGCCCACCAAGTCTGCCCTGTTGGGCAGAGCGGCACCAGTGAGCACAGCAAGTCGGATGCAACGGCACCTGTGTAAACAGTGCCGGTGCATCCGACGTCCCCATTCCCAGTGAGCCCTACGGGGCTCAAAAGGGAATGGGGATGTACCGGTTCCGGCACCCCTCAAAAGGGCAGTTACCTGGTTGCGAGTTTGGAGATAGCCTTGCCGGTTTTACCGGCAAGGCTACCTCCAATCTTATAATGAGGGCCATTGACTTGAAAGTGATTCTAGTGCTCTTATGCTCTTTCTGAAGATGGCTCAAACCTTTAGAACCATGGAATAGTTGCAAGTTCCAGCACCAGTCTTGATCCAACATTAGTACCTGGCGACGGGGTGTGGCAGCCTCCCAGCCAACGGGGAGGCTCAGAATGTGGCATTACCACATGGTAATCCCGCTGCCCTGAGGCTTCTCACAGCCGGCGGCAACTATCTCCTCTTGCCGGGGACTTATGTAAGTCTTCTGAATAACAGTCTATCAGTATAAAATCGTCAACGTAGGCTGGCCAACAAATAGACAGGTTTCCTATTTTTGGGGTTACAAAGGCTACCTTTTCTGGAGACTTACCCACAACAGAGACATATAAATTAAAGAGGGTGGGGGGGCAAAAAAAATGAAATAATAATTTGATGACAATGTTCGTAATTCTGCACATGTTTAAAAGCCAGGCGTTGTAATTAGTGTGCGATGAAAGAACATAGAACCCCTCAATCCATTACTCGTAGAAAGCTCTGTGATAACGTGTTGTTCCTGGTTCAAACTAACCCTCACATTTGTTCCTTCAAGTAATTTAATAATCAATTTTAATAATCCTCCCGGAATTTCCCACTTCCTTAACTTTTTCCATAATCTTTGTCTTGATACAATATCAAAAGCATTTGATAAGTTCACAGCTGCCAAATGAAGTACTTCATATTTGCCCTTGGTCACCAAGTCCTGGAGACATTCCAACACAAACTTGTTCAAGTTAATTTTAGGCAATTTTTGAAAATCTGTTTGGTTTTTAGTGCTCAATCCTGTACCCTGTGCCCAAACATCTAAGTGTTTTAAGATTAAAATTGCAAATATTTTGCTATCTGAATGCAGGATTGAAATTGGGCGATAGTTTTTGATTTCGGTTCTACTTCTGGACTTGTATAGTGGGATGATGTAAGCTGTATGCCAAGATGAAGGATACGTGGCGGACTTCAGCATATCATCAAACAGAAACTTTAGGGTCCCTGCCCATTCAGTGGGAGCTGCCCTAAAAGCTCTTGAATCACTGGCTTTCATAATTACATTTTCGAACGTCCTCTGTGTCATAATTAATGGACCCCTCCAGCTCAATATCTCCCAATTTAAGATCAATGGTACTGGCGAGATTACCGTCCCCATATTACTGGCGGAAATGCCTCACCCAATCCATTTCTGTTACTGCATTAATGAATTGTTGCCCCTACCCTTCTGTTGTTCATTCATTAATGCCCAGAATGAACGTGTATTTTTCTGCATTAAGTGACCCAACATTTCCTCAGCTTCAGCTTGAAGCATCCATTCTTGATGGTGTCTCACCCACATTTTGTATTTTAATTTAATCTTTTGGATCTTCCCCCAATTAAGTTGATCATGCATGTTTTCTCCTACTATCTCTGTAGCCCTCATTTCCCTCTTTTTACTGGCAACTTCTTCGTCATACTTATGCGTTTCTTCAAACAATTTTGTGGCGTGAATCTATTTCTTTTCACATTGTCTCTGAATGATTGTCCAATGGAATCCTGCATGAAAGTATTGACGTTTTCATGAGTAAAGTTTAACATCTTCCAGCTATACCGCTGGTAGTTTTCTACACCCATTCCAACTCCTGATTCAATCGATCAATCCTTTGTTTATTCCAGATAATTCTATTGTTCGCTGGATTAGTTGGCACACTCTCCTCATAAAGCACCCATTCATGTCCTACATCCCATACAAATGTACACTTCAACATACAGTGATCACTACACCTTTTTTTGAAGATTTGTAGACCATTACACTTCCTCAGTAGATCATCAACAAACATATAATCCAATGTGGAACTCTGGTGTCCTCTGTACCCTGATGCATGAACCCATATTGTTTAAGCACATTCTCCATTTGTCTCCATTATCAAGATTTTCTCAAGAATGGCCAATGAGATCACTATGGTTAAAGACGTGGCAGTTATTTGTTCTATTTTCCTCTTCTGTACTAAGGCATGAAGAGTTAAGGTCGCCTGCCACAATCAAGTGAACATTAATGTGTTTCTCTAATCAAACCATCACAAATTTACCCAGAGCATTCAAGAACTGGTCTAGGGGACGAACTCCTTCATGCCAATAGATGTTACGAAGCAGACAATACAATAGGGAAGTCCCTCCCATATATTCCCATTCTATTCCCAAAATCCCCTCACAAACATCATACCTCTTGACATTCATTACACCACTCTCTGGTTTCAACAGGGTGATTAAAACCCCGTTGGGCCTCCCTCTAGGTCCCTGCATGGCCATTTGAGTTGTCACAGTGTACCCATCTAAAACCTGTGACTCCATCAACCTGGACTCCTGAAGACAAATTACATCAAAAGATCTAAGCGTAAATCCCAGTTTCGCATTTGTAAATAAATGGGTGTGCCCTCTCAAATTCCAAGAATTCAATGAGAGAGTTTTTTGTGCTACAATCTTCTATTGAACGCGTCTGACGGGAGATGACTACTCAGTGTCGATGGCAACCAGGACCAATCTTGTGGATTTTTGCCTGAGTTTATTCCCCTTTTTTCATTATTATTATACATATTCATATTTTCATAATCCATAGAGCATATGGTTCGGGGTGGAATTACTCTCTCCACTGAACAATCACCATGCCATCTTGGTGTTTCTACCACCATTTCCAAGGGGGCGATCAAGAAACCCACTTGTATTAAAGTAAAGGCTTTCTTCAACAGCAGTTCATATACCACTCTAAATTCCAAGTACCACTTTATCCATTCTCTCTGGGTCTGCAAATTCCACACTCTCTATGAGCCTCATTACGAGTCCAGCGGTAATGCTGCAGGTGCTACCTGCGGGTTGCTGCTGGACTCGTAATATTTTACCTGTGCCTGACTTCCCGGTGCCACCGGAAGATTACAAGTCTGGCGGCCCAGGAAGTCAGGTGCCAGTAAAATGTAAGTCCCCATTCCCATAGAGTCCCATATAACTCTATGAGAGGGGGGACTCTGAAGCACTGTCACTGTTGTTAACGGTGCCAGCGCTTCCGTGAACAGTCTGCCTACCATGGCCGCAGCGCACGGCAGGTTCTGACCTGTCGGGCGCAGCGGCCGTGGCAGGCAGACACATAGTTTGCCGGTCTGGAAACAAGAGTGCCAGTGAGCTTCCCAGCATCCTTGTTTCCGGACTGGCAAACTTGAAATGAGGCCCATAGATAACAATTTCACAATTTCTTGGCACAAAGATAATATTGTGGTACGATTCAATACTAATCTACCGCCCACCACAAGCATACTTTCTAATAATAACTTATATAGTCCCTTACTCTTTGGCCAACATTGTTTAAAATTGATGTTCATGGCCCAGTTGTTATTATTCTCTCTTTACCTCTCCCCACCCATCCTGCTATTGCTTATATCTCAGCCCCTGGCACCTTCCAGGATGGAAATGGGCCTCTTATATGGTCATTCACTTGCTCATGTTTAGCTTTTAGCATGACATTCCTACACCCACTTAACCTTTCATAAATGTATTGGGTGCTGCTCGTGTCCACCGCAGCCACACTCTTCACTTATCGCCTGCCACATAACGTTCCTGTTTCCAGAGTCCTCTCACCCTGGAACACAAATAATTTATGTGACCGGTTAGTTGGCGACTGGTGTGGACCTTTCAGCAATGCTACTGGGCCTCTTTCCCACCTTCTCCACCCATCATCACCTTTATTACTCACATTATTTCTAACTCGTCGTACCCCATCATTTTGACTTTCAATTAGCATTGGTTTCGAGCTCTTGTGGCAAAAAGACCCCTCACCCATCCCTTTTGCTCCCACTTTCGGTTTCACTATGTCCATGACATCTGCATTCTGCACAGTATAAAACATGTGTCTATCGTTGAACGTTGTTCCTACTGTGTCTTGGGCCTATAAATTAGATATTGGCGACGTTCCCACGTTAGATACCCCATTACATTGGGTATACGTTGATCTTAGTTTAGGCAATTCCACAACTCTTTGAAACTCTGTTGTTTCCAATGCTACGAATCCCAAGTCCACTAGTTCAGTTTCCAATCCGATTCCGGGGGCTGTCACTGGTTCTTCCTCCTCTTCCGAGCGGTTATCAATGACTACTGTGGTCACCTCCTTCTTGGAATTAACAATAGCCACACTATTTGATTTCTTTGCTGCCAGAACTTTTGGGATAGTTCGATTTCTTAGAGATGTATCATGGCAAGTGCTCTTCAACTTTTCCTTTCCTTTCTTTTTTATCAGTTTCCTTTGGGCTTCTGCCCTCTTGCAACTCTCTCTCACAGTATCTCCCAATAGTGGATTAATCTGTGGGCCTTCCATTTCCTCTATGATTACATTATCCTTTTTTTCTGCGCACTTTTTTGTTGCATTACAACACTACTTAAAGGCTGTGCACTGATTAAGGTCACAGTTGAATTATTATTTTCACTAATACTGACCGCTTGTGATAAGCTCGATCTAACTGGATGTTGTTTCATACCTTGGGGGATATTCAAGCTAATACAGTCCCGCAATACATCCAGTCTATTCTGAATTGCCCCAGTCCAATAGTGTAGAGTATTACCTCGACATTTATGTCCTCGTAAAAGGGAGGCAAATGTTGAGATTACCTGTTTGAGGGAGGATAATGCCATGTGAGTGTCATTTTCACTAACCAATGTTTGATGGTACTGTGGGCAAAAGGAGCTTCTTCTACACTCCCGACGCGGGATAGATACATACAAAGTGCTCGAGTCATTCTGTATGGCTTCCCTCTCCTCATCCTTGTAGAAGAACGGTGACATGCCTCCTCCCTGCTCAGACTTATCTCTCAGTCTGTCCACTACTCCAGTTGACTCCTCATATGTTTGGTACCCATTAATGCGCTCTATTTGGGTCAATTGTCCAATTATATGCCTGTCACAGTTTTAGTTTGGGCTGCTAGTATTTCAGTTACCTGAGTGGCTATATCAGTCTCTGCTGCGAGTCTGGGAGTGGCAATTCTCGGGTCCTTTCTAGCATCTGTTTTTGTAAAGTAATACTGGCATCTTTGCCAGACTGCGCAGTACAAACATGATGTTAGAACCAGTAAATGGTAGAAGAGGTACGCACTCAGCTCAAAGGGTATAACCCTGCAGTCACTGAGTGCCCCCACCTACACGCAGTAAGACTTCTGCACAGGGACTGCAGCCCGACCGGCTCAAACACAGTCACTTACAGTGGCTCACTCCCCATGAGACAGAGGAGCATATCGTCAGATATGTTTTTATGGGAGGGCAAAAGGGGCACTTGCCCAGGGCCCCCAACTTGGAGGGGGCCCTACAAGGCTGCCTTATCTGAAGAAGTAATATTCCTTTGTTCACCAGACTTAAATAGCACACATCATGATATTTTGTTGCATGGTGCTGAGACTCTAAACCCAATGCCTGTCTGTTTGGGCAAGTACAATCTGCCTCGATCAATTTACCATGTAATGCGTTCTGTGTTCACTGTGTTATACATAGTTTGTGTGTTCCTTGCGGCACAACTCCTGTAGCATTCTTTCCTTCCTCTGGGAATTATGTTGGTCATGTGCAATAGCCACATTTGAAATGCATATTGGTAAATTGAGTGCCACAATGGTCCAGATGTGAGCTCAGTGTGTTAAGCACTCATTACAGAGATATATGTTCCTATGCAAGATTAGACTGGCAAATTCCTCTAAAGCTGGCTGAGCCTCTCCTATGTCTGAAGTTTATAAACCTGCCTGGATATGTACTTGGTCTTGCAGCACAAGATGTGCTATTATCAGCAATGACCCTGCACCATATAGGGGTTGCAATAAAAACAAACATGTCATCCTTATGGTGAAGGTCTAGAAATTGGTTTGTTCAGATGGGGTAAAACCTAGTCTTTATTATAAAATATTCCACCAGTCTTGTGTTGTAGATCCTTATGTTGTGTGACATCTCATATATAGCATACACCTCACTTTTTTTGTGAGCTCTTATTTTTAAACAATTACTCTTCATAGGACATATATTTTCTTGAGCAGAGGCCAAATCCTGAATTCTCTGACCCAACTCAAACAATTCTTACAATTCAATCATTTGAATTAATCATATTTGCAAGTAAAATGACAACCATTAAAATATTAATACACAATTTCATATTGTTGTTGAGTCAACACTAGGGTTTGATGATGATTTCTCTTTAAAGGACCACCAAACTACAATTTTAAATTTTATTTTTCACATTTAACCTATGTTACAACCATTCACTCACATTCCATACATTAACCAACGTGTTTCATTGCTCTTGCACTCTATTTAAGACACATTTCTCAGGAATTTGATCAGAAGAACACTAATTTACACTTCCACTTGTTTTACACATTTAATCATGACAATTTCTTGCATCAGTATGTATTAGCTTCCTGCTTCTCAGTCTCACAGGGCAATGTATATACTCAGTGGCACTAATTCACTGCCACTGGGAAACTGTCTTCTGTCACCAACTACAAAAGAACAATAACACGACAAAGAGCCGGTTTTAATTTTCTGTTCTCATACCTGAATAAAAATGTCCATGTATCAGTACACACATTTAATTTGTGCACATAGAATTCAATTTTCTCAGCAATAATGGCATCACTGAATTAGCATTCAAGCTCATTTCACCTGTTACAGGTGTATTCTGTGTATTTCTCTACACTGTTGGGGTCTAAGTTTCAATTTCGGCTGGTGCTCTTTCCCGTCTGGTCAGCACCTGTATTTTTGAATATACAAATAATACAAATCAGAGGAAAAATTGCCTTTGATATTCGAGTGCCTCATTACATTGGTCACCCTCGTGTTGCCTTTAAGGAGGGGGAAGTGTCTCTTTTTCATATTAATTTACATGCATTACTTCGCTTTATCACTCCATTTTTGTTTCCCTCATTGGGCATCAATTCCCAGACATTATTTTGTCCACATGCTTACAACGTGCATTTGTTTTTCATTTCTCCTCACTCTCGGTCACATTCTGTAGGTTTAAATATGGGTTTATCATCTGCCTTCTCTTACCTGTCTCTTATTGACTTCCTGGCCCCTTGTTCCTCAATGTTCAGCTGTTCACATTATGTAGGCTATTTCGGCGTCTTCCCAACTTCCGAGATGCTCGAACTCCAGTCTGAAAGAAGTACACATCTCATTTGTATTCCAACAAAACCACGTCTTACTTTCCATTTGACTTCTTTTCAAAGCATGCGGTGCTCATTTGTTCTTACCTCCAAAGACATGTGGTGTAGCTTCCATAAACCACAAAATATGGATCACCTCTATTGGTCCTTTCCTCCGAGGACAATAATGTTGTGCTATTTCTTACTAGCTCAGCATTCACCTTCCTACATTATTTTTTATTTTTTCAAATAAATCAACCGTCAAAGTTACTTTACTAACAAATTTTTTCCTTTTTACCTTTTCAAATCATTTCTTCTTTACATGTTTTTTTTTTTTTTTACGTCCAATCAAGGCTATATCCCTGGTGGCCCGTTGTTTTATTTACCAAAGCCTGGTTATCTCACCTTTGTGGCTTATTCAAAAATATCTGTGTAAAACATTTGTTGTCATTTCTCAACTTTGGTTATTTCAATCTAATCAAGATCTTCTTGATCATTCTAACTCATAGCGATGTCATCTTGTGTTTGCAGCCCTTTCTATTTATTTCTAATAGACGCTCGACATTTCAAGTTGGGGAACACGTACCTATTCCTCTGTACATTCATTCAACACAATGATTGCGCTCTTGGTCAGGAATATCAGTCTTTTTGCATCAACTTTCTTTTTTCCAAATTTGTTTCTCATCCTGACTTTACCTGATACAGTCCATTTTAGCTCTTCTGCTTTATGGATCCATTCAATAAAATTACCCACTAGCGGGGCTGTGTGTACCCTATACTTGATACAACTTTTATGTTCAGTTATTCTTATCTTGATTTTCCTCTCCGTCTTTCCTACATAGCTCTTCCCACATGGACACCAGATGGCATACACCACCATTGTTGAATTCCAATTTGTTAATGCACGTTGTGACCATGTTGTTTTAAGTCTTATGTCGACCTCCGTAACCTTTTAAGTTAGAACGCATCTTGTACTGTTACCACACGGTGTGTGACCCAAGGTCCATGTCATTCCCCAACTCTCTGTTAGAGTTTGTTGTCTAGGGGGTCTCAATGATATGTTATTACCGATCACTTGATCTCTAATGTTCCTGCTTATTTTGAAGGCAATCAAGGGTCTCTCCACGGTTTTATTTTCCTTGTCTAATACTTTCCAGTTCCTATGTATAATTTTCTGAATCTGTTTAGATAGGTGACTTTAAGTGTTCACAAAAACTAGTTTTTTAACATTCTCTTTTTCTTTCTGTCTCCCTCCATTTAGTAGGACATCTTGGTTATTATTCTTTGCCTCTTTGATGGCTTTTGCTGTTAATATTTCAGGATATCCCCTCTGGTGAAACTTGTCTCTAAGGGCTCCATCTTCCTGTTTGTAATCTTCTTGATTGGTGCCGTTTCTTTTTCATCTCAAGAATTGTCCCAAAGGAAGGTTATCTCACGTATGTTTTGGATGGAAACTTGTGTAATGCAGTAACGTGTTCGTGTCTGTTGGTTTATGAAATGACTTCACATATAAGATCTTATTCTCACATCTACTTTAATTGTCAAATCCAAGTAATTCAACTCATAACGGTTCAGGGTATAAGTAAACTTAAGATGTCCAACCTGTTTACATATCCATTCGAATAGTTGTTCTCCTTCCACTTCACTCCCAGTACATAGAATCAAAATGCCATCTATGTAACGGTGCCAGAGGTGCAGATGTTTCCTCAAGGGATTTGTATCATTGTAGATGTATTTTTCTTCAAAGAATTCCACGTATAGATTAGATATACTTGGAGCTAGTGTCGCTCCAATCGCCATTCCTTGGATCTGTTTAAAATGTTTTCCATTAAAGTGAAAGTAATTCTCCTTCAGTGCAATTTCAGCACACCAGAGGATAAATGACAACAGTGTTTTGGTTTTCGGAGCAGTCTGTTTTAGGCACTCTTCTATTACCTCTAGTGAGAGAACTTGCAGAATACTTGTTTAAAGAGCTACCACATCCAGACTTATGAGCATTTCCTTTTCTGGATCAAACTTAAGTCCTTCTATCTCATTTATCATTTGTGTGGTGTCTTTCATGTAGGATGTCATTTTTTTGACCAGAGGTTGCAGGATAAAGTCTACAAATTCTGACAGGGGCTCAAGTACAGAATCAATGCACGACCAGGTAGCTTTTCGCGTGCTTTGTGTATTTCTGGCAGTGTGTTGAATTGGGGTATTCTAGCTCTTTCTGTGTTCAGAAATTCTGCTTCTTTGTTGGAAATCCAACCCCTTGCTAATGCTTTTTCTACTTTCAAACTTATCATTTTACTAAACATGTCGGTCGGGTCTTCTTCCAGAATCAGATAACTACTGTTCTATTGTAATTGTCTATCATATTCCTCAATATACTGTGTGGGAGCGAGGGGCCAGCAGGCCCCTCGCATCCTTTACTTCTCAGTACAAAACTCGAACCAAGTGCCTCCAGTAGTGGGTTCGCCCCTTTGCCCTTATGCAATCTTAACTTTGGTTGACTTTCGTGTAGATGGGACTACTGAGCAGGTCACAGGGCATCCATTTTTCTACCCCCTTTCGACTCCATCTTGGTGACCAGGCCTCACTGCGATAGTACGAAACGCTTCTCTCCCTTTGCCTCGCAGCGGCCAGGCGCAGGACACATGGCTCAAACCCTCGTTCCCACTCTGACTGGAAAACTCTGTGGCTCCATTCTCACGCTGAAGCCAGAGGTATTTGGAACAACTAATAAATATATCACATCACTCTTCCTCTGAGATCACTGTTCTGCATTTGAACCAGCACAAACTAAGCCCGTAGCCCATTCATCTCCACAAACGTGTCCTTGCCCCCGCACCCTCGCTGATGGAAACTTACTGCCATTCTGACCCTGTGCCCCTGCAAGATATTCCTTTCATGTGCCAGACCACTGACCATGCCATGATGCCCACCCAGCAGACCCCCAAATAACATTAGACCCCTGCTGCAGTATATCGTGCCCAATACTAACAAATGCCACATACCTGAGATTCTTGTGAGACTAAACCTACAGTTCAATCAGTATATTATAGTGGTCAAGACACTTAACCTATGACCTGTATAATCCAAATGTTATAGATGATATAGACACCTCTGTGATTTGTATAGAGACATGATAAACTACTGAGAGTCTTTTGAAAAACTATTATTTAGTGCATGCATTATTTAGAATGTATTTATTAGCTTAGATAGTGACCACCCTGCTTCACGGCGACCTGACCTTCACCCATTCGGAGCACAGATATCTGACGTCCATCCTCCCGCCAATCAAGCAACCAACCAGGAGGAAGAGATGCTGCCCACACCTAAAGCACCACCCGGGCTGACCACTCCAGGTCCAACGTAGTATCCTATGTTAGACATGTCATTTCACCTATAAAATGTGTTGTAACACTAATTTTGCCAGAGCGCTCTCAGAGATCTAGATAAACTTTTCCTTGAACTCCCACAGCCTGCTCTCTTTGCCTTATTCCCCGTCCGGGGAGTGCCTGTTTTATTCTCTTGCACGTTGAAGACGGGGAGGGCACAAACATTTAGTGACCCCCTGCGATGTGATTTGGAGAGGTACCTCAAGGCCGCGCCATGCGGCGAGATCCGGGACGCCGCCCAGCAAAACCATCGCCTCTGCGGCCGACCAGCCTGTGCACACTACAAGAAAGGGTCAAGGCTTCCCGGTTGATGAATACCCGACTGAAAAGCTGCTCGCCGAGGTGAGCCACGGCTTGGTTGGGGTGCGGACCTGACTGGCGTCGGACCGCGAACAGCGACCCTCGGATCACCTGACTGAACACGTGAGTGCCGGTTGTGAAGGTTACCAAGGAATGGTAAGGGGGAATAGAAGGGAGCAAGGGAAAAAGTGGTAATGGGTTATAGCGAAGAGAAGGGCCTGCGTGAGTGATGATGAGGCTTTTCTGATCTGTCCTTTGTATGGCCATTAGGTTTTGTGAAAAGTGAGAAGAAGAAGAGAAGAGGTATCCTAGCCCGAACGGGGTAGAAGGCGGCGCCGCGTAGCATTTTCTTGTCCAGTGCAGATAAAATAAGTGAAGGTAAAAAGAAAATAGTAGGGGTCCCGTATATTGAGTAGACTTGGAGTAGTTATTTAGATTATTCTTTTTCCATGTAAGCAAGTATTCTTGGGGAAGAGTAAAAGGGTGTAAGAGGTGGGGAGTGAATGAGAAGAGTAGGTGAAAGGGGAGAGGTCTGGTAACGGGAACAAAGGGGAAATAAAAGCGCACAGGTAGTGCATGTGCATGTTATGTGTTATATGTGTTTCCATGTTCTGTCTATTTTTTGTCAAGAACATCAAAGTATTGTAATTGATTTATTGGTAAAGTGGTACACATGCGGAAGTGAACTGTTGAATTTGGAAATGCAATAATTACAAAAGTAACATTGAATACTGATACATAACAACTACTAGTAATTGAGAAGCACTTGATATACTATTGATCTAGACGAAAGGACGAGTGGGTGGAAAGGTAATTGGATGGAGACTGAGGTCCCAACACATATACAAGCAAGGGAAGGAACATTATCATGGGTGGAATAATGCCATTGGCTCATATTTGTCAACACCTTCCACTATACAGTGACAAGATACAAAAAACCATGATCAATGGTTGTCAGAGATAAAAGGGGACAGCGTGACACCAATTTGGCCAGAGGGAGGATCGTTTGACAAAAGAGTGTTAGATTTAGTGTACACGCACTTATTAGCAAGATATAAGGGAAAACAGTTGCAAAACAGAAGGGAGGTGTTGGACCTGTGGCGGATGTTCGAGGAAGTTGCCCCCACAGCAGAGGTAAGTAAAGAAAGAACCATCGAAAAACAGAAAACACAGGAAGAGGTGAGCGGAACGCCAAAGGGCGAGTGCACAACGACCACAGCCGAGGGTGACACCACCAAAATATATCCGTTAATGACAAGACCAGCAGTGGGATACAGCGAGCCTCTGTACATACCGGCATGTCCCACCCCCACTCAACCGGAGCAGTAGCCACGGGACTGCCACCATATGACAAAGGAGGGCTGTATGGCCCAACAAGTGCATCTGAGTGACAAACCAGTGAGAATCATACGTCCAGCTACCCCAGAAAGCCAGCAAGGCGAAGGACAGGAGGAGAATGGTGAGCAAGAAGCAGAGATAGAAGAGGTGTGGAGTGATCTAGACGAATACGAGGAAGGAGTGGCCGCTGTAGGATCCCCATTGCTACATCATTTTGATGACTTAGATCCACAGTCACCCCCACAATGGCAGGGTAGATTAAGACAGCGAGCAGGGAATATGTTGGTAAGTAAGGTAAAGAAAGGGACGGTAAGTAAAACAGGAAGGAGGCATAAGTTACAGATGCCGTTGATACATAAAGGAGCAGGTAGGCCGCACTACATTCCGTGGGCCCAAATGGACAAAAACAACCTGTTGAAAGTCCTCCCCCCACTAGCGGGAGGGGCTGGGAAATGGATACATGTGTTCGAAAAGAACACGGCAGGAGTGCCACTAGCGATAGGCGATGTGAAAAGCTTGCTAGTGTTGGCAATTGGCTATCAGGCAGACGCAGTGTGGGAAAAGGCAGGATTTCCAGGAGTAACAATGAGTTGTGACCGCCTTGACGGATCACTGCTCAACAACGTTCGAGCACAATTATGGGACGCATTGCGGCGCACATTCCCAGACATTCCCGATTTACATTCAGTGATGCAATGTACAATGGAGGAGAACGAGGATCCTACGCAATTCATACTACGGGTGCAAGATTTGTGGAGAAGCGTAACTGGTACGGCATGGAACCAATCCACCGCCTTGTTCTATTTTATCATCAAGAAAGGGCTCCCGAAGGAGTTACAGAAGGCCTTGGATAAAGTAGCTGGGATAGAAGCCAAGGGTTGGCCTGAAATTCAGAGTATAATTGTGCACCACTGCAGGAGGATCAAAGAGAGAGAAAAGGAGATATCACAAAAAAAGCTGGCAGACGAGGCAAAGCTGGTACAGAACAAATTAGTGAAGGTTGCCGCCATAAACGCCAGCGTAGCCGCAGATAGAGAAAACGAGGGGGATGAAGGAGCAGGAAACCGACCAATTGCAATAGCAGGGTTGCGGGCAGCAGGAGAACACAGACCATGGAACGAAGAGGAGTCATACAGAGGATCACAGTGGCAAAAAAGACCGGCAAGAGGAAGAGGTGGGTACCGTGGCCAGAGAGGAGGGTTCTGAGGTATGGGAAATAGCAGATTTGGTGGGCAAGGGATGAGAGGAGGACCGCAGGGGTCTTGTTGGCACTGTGGGAGATGGGGACACTATTCACGAGATTGAAGGGTGCGGCTGTCAGGGTATTTCCAAGGGAAGCAGCCAATAGACAATGAACAAGGATGGGGGTGCCCACACCCGGGTAGCTCCTATGGATTACCAATGGGAGGGGAAAGACAACAGGACCAGTGCTATAACGAACCCCAAATGCAGCAAAGACAGCCACCCCCACAACCACATCACAGTGCATCACAACCCATGGCAAGACAAAACGATGTAGGAAACGCAAACAATAACTGTTTCGCAACGGCTGCAAATGGCAGACCTGCACCATTCCGTGGCGTAACAGTGTTTGGAGATAATGTCTTTTCAGCACCGGGGCAAGAAAGGTATGCAGAATAGGACAGCCCACAGGGAACACTTGCGTGTCCAGTCCTATCCACCACCCTACGTGCAGAAGAGGAACCACTAGTGGGGCCAGAGATAAGAAACAAGCAGTTTATTTTCATGGTACACTCAGGAACAGAAAAATCATGTCTTATGGAAGGGCGGTTTCCGTTCTCAGGCAGGAATTTGGAAACAAAGGGGTTCTCTGGGGCTATATTAAAAGTTCCTTACACTAAAGATCTTGATATAAAGGTGGGGGGAAAAACCGTGCGCGCAACCTTACTGTATCACAAAGACGCGCCAATCAGTTTACTGGGCAGATACTTGCTAAGTAAATTGAGCATGACCATTTCGTTTACTGAGCGGGGAATAGTGTATTCCACCCCAGGAGTATGCCCAGTACGAGCAATGTTGGTGATTAGTACAATGATGAATTAAGTTGTAGTGTGAGGAATACCCATTGACATAGACATGTTTATCTATGGCATCAAAGTGTTAGCCCGAGTAGTTCCAGAGATAACGAGAGAAGAATGGAGAACACCATCAGATTTTATATTCCGCCCAATTAAACATACAGATGTTGTGCCAGGCATGATCATGTCCATATCAAGCATGTGCATTGTGGTGATAGGATTGGACGTGCATGGGTGTGAGTGGAGAACTGTGTTATGCATTGATCCAAACATAATGCTAAGAGACATAACTGATGAGGAATTATTCACTGATAACGAAGATGAAGGAGAGATAATAATGGAAATAAGTATACCATGTGACATCATGATCCAGTACAGAGAGGTACACAACCCACTTATGGCTAGCATTAATGCACCACCAACAATATTTGAGGAAGACATAAGGCAAAGGTGGCGCCTGAAATTTGGACTACAGGCCCCCACGATGTAGGATTACTCCATGAAGTGACACCAATAAAGATAAAACTAAAACCAGGTGCCATACCGCCACGAGTGAAACAATATCCCATATCCAGAGAAGCAGAGAAAGGGATTAGGGAAATAATAAATGCACTCCTAAAACAAGGTATTATAGTGCCATCTTCCCAATCAAAAAAGCAAAAGGAGGGGCGTGGAGGATGATCTAAGATCTCCGCCCACTCAATGACGTCATTCAAAAAGAGTTCCCATTAGTGCCTAACCCGGCATCAATACTGTGCAGCATACCCAAAGAATCTACAATTGTTACTATGATTGACTTGAAGAATGCTTTCTTCTCTATACCACTCGACCCAGGATCACAATATCTGACAGCATTCACATTAGGGAACAACAGGTACGAACATCGCAGACTCCCACAGGGGTATTGCGAGAGCCCTAGTATTTTTAACAGAGTACTACGTGAAGATATTGGAAATATATATGTAGAGAGCACCATTATCCAATACGTAGATGATTTGCTCATCTGCAGCCAAACAGATGAAAAGTGCAGAGAAGACTCCATAACATTGTTAAATGCGTTAGCCACCAAGGGGTACAAGGTGGACAAAGGGAAACTACAATACTGCCTTGCCGAGGTTGTATACCTCGGACAGTTAATATCAAAAGATGGAAAACAAATACTCCCAGACAGAGCAGCTGCCATACGTAACATAATCATACCAAAAACAGTGAAGGATATGCAAAAGTTTCTTGACATATGTAACTATTGCCGAGCATGAATCCTTGGTTATGCAGCATATACACGTCCATTAATACAAGCATTAAAAGAAGCACAGAAGAACAGAGCCGCAATAAAATGGACGCATGATATGATGACCCAGTATTTCAAACTAAAAGACCTATTGCCGATGCCCCAGTTCTCGCGAACCCAGATTATGAGAGGGAATTTTTCTTGTTCTCACACTGTAATGGAACACTGATGACAGCAGTACTGACACAAAAAACATCACTAGGCCACAAACCATTGGCCTCTTATATAGCGGAACACTAGATCCGGTGATGCAAGGTCACTTCGCGTGTGAACAGGCCCTCGCAGCTGCAGCCTTCGCAATTGAAAAGAGTGATACGGTTGTGATGGGATGTTCAGTGAAATTATACGCAGAGCATTCATTATTTGCGATTCTTGAGCGATCAAAATCAACACTGACAACCCAGAGAGCAACCGCATATGAGATAATAATTTCAAGCCCCAACGTGCACGTAGTAAGGTGTAAGACAGTGAACACTGCAACATTCATTACAGAGCCATGTACAACATAGGACATGCAGGAACATGACTGTGCCACCTACGAGGGGGAGGGTGATGACATTCCCAAAGCAAGTGAAAATGCCCTGAAGGAGGAAGAAATATACTTCATAGACGGGTCAGCATCGATAAACCCAGAGACAGGGGAGAAGCATGTGGGAATGGCAGTAGTACAAATGGAAGAAGATAACTATGAAACAATTGTCCAAAAGCGCCTCCCATCACATTACTCTGCACAGGCAGCGGAATTAACTGCATTGATGCATTGCATACAGCCAAGGGGTGCGCAGTGACTATATATTCAGATTCAGCATATGTAACAACCGCAGTGCATTCAGGACTATCCCGCTGGCGTAGAAGGGTGTTCAGACGAGCAGATGGCTCTCCAGTACAGCATGCCACATTATTGAATGAATTGATAGATGCATTAGCAGTACCATCGGTAGTGGCAGTGGTGAAATGCCAAGCCCATACCAACAACACAGATGCAGTCTCATTGGGAAACGCGGCAGCCAACGCAGCAGCGAAGGAGGCCTCGCATTCCAATCCAACACCAACAATCGAATACGTTGTAAAGGCAACCATTACAGAGCCATTAGAAGAGGCGTACAGTAATACACCAATAGCGCAGATAATAGAACTACAAAGGAGAGCACCACAGGAGGAGCAAGAGTTGTGCAGCAAACGGGGATGCAAACAATCAGCCACAGACCTAATTTGGAGACAGGAAACAACAGGAAAGGTAGTGATGTCAGTAGAATTACTAGAAGTAGCATTCCAACAACTGCACTTCCCGGGCCATGTAGCAAAACAACACATTGCCGCAGACATCCAGGAACATTGGTTTGTTCCCAATTTACAGGAACACTTGTGAAAACTTGTTGTAGAACGTTTAACATGTCAAACATACAATTCAGGGATGACATTGAGAACACTGCGTGGTATACTGCCACGACCAACAGGACCATTTAGGGAACTCCACATAGATTACGCTGACATGGAAGAGCGATGTAACGGAGCAAGGTATTTAATTGTGGTGGTATGTCCCTTTTCAAGGTGGGTGTAAGGGGGTCCATGTCCCCACCCAGATGCGAAGTGTGCGGCGAAGTTCATGGTGCGAGAAGTATTTTCTCGATGGGGAATATGTGATGTGATAAGATCAGATAACGGCACACACTTTGTGAATGACCCCTTCGAGGAAGTAATGTCACTTTTGGGGGTGAAGCACAAACTGTGTTCCATTTGTCATCCGATGGCCAATGGAGTGGTGGAAAAGATCAATGGCCTACTCAAAAGCAAATTGTTAAAGTTGTGTAATACATTGAAGAAAAACTGGGTGTTTTGCTTACCCCTAGCACTGTTCCAACTCAGAACACAGCCATGCAAGGACCACCATCTGAGCCCCCATGAAATTGTGACTGGGAGGCGAATACATACACTGCTCTCCCTGATTAGGAGAGCATCAGACTCACACAGAGCTGCCACAGTGCTGGGGGAGGAATTTAAGGAATACCTGACCCAGCTGACGCGTGCAGTCCGCAGCATAGCTCGACAAATTGCACCACCATTTACTGAGAATGTAGCAACTGATACTACAACGCCACCTGCAGACAGCCCAAGTGGACCGCTGGTGCCAGGAGCACAGGTCTATGTTAGGAGTTTTGTAAGGAGATGGAATTCACCAAGGCTTCACGGCCCCTACAAGGTCATATATAGTACACCCACTGTAGTGAAAGTTAAGGGATTGAAATATTGGGTGCACCTCTCAGATGTGAGGAGGGCACGCGATAGTGCAATCCCTCAGAGCGAACAGGAATGTGCTAGTAGTACTACAAATGAGATTGAGAAGCGATGACAAAATTATTTGAGGAAAAAGAATCTGCAAAAAACAAAAGTTATGACATGCGCCTTGTTTTCTCGTGACTCATCTCTCTCTCTCTCTCTCTCTCTCTCTAATTGAAATGAATGTGTAACGGAGAACGAGCAAAAACAAATGGAAATGATGATTAAGTATAAAATTGAAATGTAAATATACGTATACATATTGTGGTGACTTAACACATTTGTATCGCCCCTCCAGGTGACAAATGGCCCAACAAACCACAATCGCGGAGAATCAATTAATGCTAGATAGCAATAGGGATGCAATTAGGGCTAATAGGTTTAGCAATGTTGAATGCATTTTAAAATGTGCTGCAGTTTTGTTTTCAGTTATGTTGTTTTTCATGGCCTGGTACTATACACTTTTATCTTTGGTTAATGACACGCACAAGGGGGGGAGCGGGGCTAACCTAATACGAGAAGGTTTGCACTTAATATGGACTGGAGTAAAGACAATGTGGATAGAAACCTATGACATTGATGCTAATGGTACAAATGCAATGCAACCTTCAGAACACTCCGCCGCAGATCCAACAAGTGTCCCCTTGTTACATCCGAGTATAAATATAAGTAATGATTATGAATTGAATGTATATGATAGCGACTACTATTGGCCAAGCGATGTAGCTAACACAAGCACGCATGCACAAACAACAGTAGAGCCTACCTCATATTACGCTGCTGCCACTAATGAGTACACAGATGATAACATATTTAACAGTAGTGACACTGCTTGGGTGGGCATGTTCCCAATACACTACCAAAGAGTGAAGAGCTACAAGGAGGGAGGGAAAAGGAGAAGGAAAAGGAGGGCGGAAGGGAAAAGATATGACATTTATTATGACCTGGGGTTAGATGAGATAGAAGACCCCTGCCACCCAGATCAATCAAACAAGTGGTATTCGGACATGAGTGCCACCGTGAAGCAGGCGACAAATGAGAGCGGCTACGTCTGTTCACTCATACCACATGCATCAGGGACACCGAAAATGTTAGTACCACAGGAAGTTCCCTTGTCGGAGGCCCAATGTTTGATTCATTTAGTTTTGTGTAGGATAAAAAGCACCTTCCAAGCACACACTGGCATTATGGAAAGACTGGAAAATGAGAGAACATGCACAAGCAGACGCCAAGGAGTAATTTGCCTTAAGGAACCATTTCTTGTCATCAAGGGAACGAGGTATGCAGAGAACAAGTGGCACGATGAAACTATCGAATGCAAAGCAGAAGCCCTCCGGGGTCTACCTGAAGACAATTTCCAATGGATAAAAAGAATATGTGCCCCCATCTGGTCGCAACACGTGACTAACCTAACATGGGTAACAGCATTGGAAAAACCTATCAAAATACAGAAAGAAGTACCACATGAATTGTGTTTCCATGGGGAAGGGAGAGTGAACATGGGGGAAACGAAGAAATGCAACAAGAGGGTAATCATACTTGATAGGAAGAAAGATACTGCTGCACTAATGGACATGTACTGGATTTGCGGCAAAGAAGCCTATCTACACCTCCCAACAGCATGGAAAGGTACTTGTGCCTTGGCCAACCTCCACACAGCCCTGATGGCAACACCAGAGAGTCATATACAAGGAAAAGCAGGAGAATCGGCTGGCAAATCAGCAGCAGGAGAATCGGCTGGCATATCGGCTCCCTCCACGTGCACAACAGAGTACTCCAGCATGCTACCAGGGCTGCACCACCAGACTAGCACTCTACTACTCATAGGCACACTCCTCGCCACCGCAATATATGGACGACATTATCTACACTCATGCTTACCTAGCCCCAGCATCATGATGCAGTCCAACACAAATTCAACACCTTCTCACTCTAGTCCCAACACCGCGCATCCTCACACCTCTACACCTAATAGCTGCACCAGACTGTGCAGACTGAGGACACGCACACTACCTAGGTCCTTCTCATCGCAACACATCCCAACATCACACAGAAACTATAGACTAGGTTCTCGCACACCCGTCTCCCACAACCTTATGGCCAGGATTCCTCACATCCTCACACCGTGTACTAACCTCACACCCACCCCTAAACCACCCACCCCACCCAACCTCAAGCAGAAAAAACAAATGAAACAGCGGCCTCCCAACAGAAGTCAGGTAGCACCAACACTCAAATGCGCATTACTTAACACTCGATCGCTCACCGCCCATGCCCTAGAAATCAACGAGCTCATCTCCAGCCTCGACTTAGATCTGCTAGCCATCACAGAGACTTGGCTACATGAAGCTTCAGGCCCCGCCATTACCCTAGCTGTACCAGTAGGCTACTCCATCCTTAGACAAGACAGACCTACAAAATCAGGGGGAGGGGTTGCCATAATCTATAAAGACATCCACCATATCAGACCCACACCACACACTTGGGAAGGGAATGCAGACATACTATCGGCCAAACTACCCCTCTCTCACAACAACACCATTAACATTCATGTCATCTATCGGCCCCCAGGACTCCCAGCCGATTTTCAAGGGCAAATCACGCATATTCTCAGCGAAAACCTAAAAAAATCCACCAAAACCTTACTCCTAGGTGATCTTAATCTAGGCTATAATGACCCAAAGGACAAAACAGCAACCTCCTTCCTCAAGGACCTCTCCAACCTAGACTTCATACAAAAAATCGTGTCACACACCCACACCAAAGGCAGAACTCTTGATTGGCTGGCCGACCATAACTGCAGCTCCTCTATCACATCCAATACATTCCTCCCTTGGACAGATCACAGCTGCATACAATTCTCTATCCCTACGATACCTACCAAAAAAACACCAGTACATAAATCCGCTACCTTAGCCAGAAGCTCCAAAAAATTAACTGCAGACAATCTACGCCCCCTTCTCAAAACCCCATGCCTCGCCCCTCCTTTCCCACAAGATCCTAACATCCTAGCAGACATACTCAAGGATACACTCACCAATGCTATAAATTCCATTGCTCCTCTAGAAGAGAAAAAAGAAAAAAAATCCTTCCATTCAAACGCATGGTTCACAGAGGACCTCCAAGCTCTGCGTAACAAAAAGCGCCAAGCACTTAAAAACTGGCAGGCCAACCCATGCGACACCACAAAAGACTTATTCAAAGACACCGCAAAAAAATACAAAACCGCCATCTTCAATGCCAAATCTGAATCATACAACCGTCGAATATTAGACTCAAAGTGCCACTCAAGAGAACTCTTCTCTATCTTTAAAGAGCTCACAGTGCCTCCCACTTCCTCCGACGAGATCATTAAGGATGAAGGTTGGTGCAACAGTATCCAAGCCGCCATGCTCAACAAAATAGACCTCTTACAAAACAAAATCCGTGACCACTACAATACCTTGCCGAAACAGAGTCGGCATTTAGATTCCCAATCGCCTAGCAAAACCACTAACATCCCCAAATTTGCCTTTAAAGAAGTTTCAGAACTAGAAGTCCTGGACATACTGAAACATTTGAAACCATCGACTTGCAAAGCCGATACATGCCCTCCTAAGTTAATCAAGGACTGCGCTGAACCACTTGCCCCAATCATTACCGCATTCATTAATGCCTCATTCAAGACTTGTTCTGTCCCAGACAGTCTTAAAGAAGCTTGGGTGCGCCCACTTCTAAAAAAGCCCACTCTCGACCCCACGGTGCCTAACAACTACAGACCTATAACAACAGTCCCCTTCCTTCTCAAGATTCTAGATAAAGTGGCACACAGCCAAATCCAACTATACCTCGAATCTAACTCCATCCTAGGTACCAGACAGTCAGGCTTCCGCAAAGGTCATGGAACAGAGACTGCTCTGCTGGACCTTAAAAACCAAATAACCAAGATATTGGACTTAGGTAAACCCGCCCTTTTACTTCTCCTCGACCTCTCTGCGGCATTCGACCTAGTGGACCACAAGACCCTCACCTCACACCTCTCCCACTCCGCACATTTCTCTGACCAAGCCACCTCCTGGATAACATCATTTCTTGAAGGGAGGGCCATGAAAGTCTTTTCAAACACTTCTAGCGCAACACCATCCATAATACACTGCGGTGTCCCTCAAGGCTCTTGTACAGCACCTACGCTTTACAATTTATTCACTAAGCCCCTATTCGAGAAACTTGATGCACTTGGGATTGCCTACACCAATTACGCTGACGACACCCAAGTGCTCCTCCCTCTAACAGGCTCATACCACAAAGACGCCCTAGCTCTAAAACTCATTTACGCCACCATTCAAGCCTGGATGGCCACTAACGGCCTATGTCTTAACGGGGATAAGACTGAAATCCTTATCCTCGGCCAAAAATCCACACTGGCCAGGCTAGATAGTTGCTATGCCAATTTCAACATCGACAACTGCACTATCCCAGTCCTATCTTCTGTGAAAACGCTAGGGGTCTACATTGATGCAACCCTGTCCATGGACAAACAAGTTAGTGCCATTGTCTCCGCATCTGCACTAAGCACTAAACTCATCAACGCCATCAAACCATTCCTCTCCAAAGAAAACTGCCTTTCAATAGCAAGAGCTACCATAGGCGCTAAACTTGACTATTGCAATGCACTCTTAGCCGGCACCTCTGAAAAAAACCTAAACAAACTTCAGGTCACCCAAAATAACGCTCTAAGAGCAGCCTTAAACATCTCCAAAAGGGACCACATCACACTGGCAAGACAATCAGTTCACTGGCTCCCTGTCAAAGAACGCATCACCTTCAAGGTACTGACTACTACCCACAAATGTATCCACCACACTGCACCATCATATCTCTCAGACACCATTCTCAGACCGACCTCATCCAGACCTACCAGACTGTGCTACACTAACCAACTCACTGTACCACGCATCAACAAGATTACAGCAGGAGGGCAGGGTTTCCCCTACATAGCACCAAAACTTTGGAACAATCTCCCCTACGCTCTAAGAGCAGAAGGCTCCCTCACAGCGTTTCGAAAAAAACTCGAAACCTCTCTCTTTAACTAAATTTCCTCTACCTACAGCCAATCAGGCACACATTGCTAAATATTGCTACTGCCCAAACTTGTATGCCTGTATGCCTCTATGCTGTAACTAAGACGCGCTTTTCCTGTAACCAGCACTTTTCTGTAACCAGCGCCACGATGCCTCAGGGCTGATTCTGTGCGCTTAACAAATACCAATAAATAAATAAATAAATCGTCAGCAGGGCAATCGGCTGAACCATCGACAGCGGCCAAACTAATGATAACAGAAGCTCCAGCTTACAAACTATTGTCAGAATATGAACTGAAGAAAAAACTATCACGAAGTAAAAGGTCTTCCAACTATATCTCATTCGAATCATCGAAACTCCTTGCCGAGATCCCGCAGAAGTACAAATTCTTCTCATCTGCAGAGACATTCTTCGCATCGCTCCTAGCTCCGGGGCTCCAAGCACGGGCAAATGCCAAGTGGGTTACAGATTGTGCGCTGGGAGCTCATCCAACTGGCCAACGACACTGAAGAAGGGTTCAACGTTATAAAAATAGAGCTCCGCGCCATGCACCTAATGACAATGCAAAACAGATACGTTCTAGATCTCCTCACAGCAATGGCGGTGGTGTTTGCCAAAAAATCGGGGGGCGTGCTGCACGTTCGTGCCAACTGAAGATGCTGATAACGGGACACTCTCACATGTGATAACAATAGTGCATAACTTAGGAGAGTGGACGAGAACAGAAGCAGTATCAGAGGAAAGCACATGGTTCGACAATATGTTCAGCTGCATACCATCATGGATAAATGTGGCAATGAAAATACTCGTTCCCATCATCGTCTTCGTGCTCCTATTCTTCTGTGTGTGCCAATTGGGTCTCCGGTGCTGTGAAAAGAGCATACCTACTTCAACTATGATGATGGTAACAATGGCCGACCGACAACGGTAGCTACTATGATAGATGCACAAATACAAACAGGAGAATATAACACACCACAATACAGGATGACTGCCATTTACAGGCAATACGGGGACAGGGTTGATAATTTGCATCACACAACAATAAAGGAACCAAGGGAGCTGTAATGGTACAGAGAGGTATGGGTGGATTTAGATGGAGATGGTGGGATTTACTTAATGTGTACACCAGACGAATATGCAAGGAGAGGGAATAGCTTAAGAAGTGTATGCAGGGCATCGATGCCAATAAAAGGTAGCCCGGCATGGGACGAAGCAGTTGCAGAAGCTGAGTACTACCGAAGGGAGAATGAAAAGGATAAAATATAAATATTCATTACTTTAGATGTAACGAAAGGGGGGAATGTGTGGGAGCGAGGGGCCAGCAGGCCCCTCACATCCTTTACTTCTCAGTACAAAACTCAGACCAAGTGCCTCTAGTAGTGGGTTCGCCCCTTTGCCCTTATGCGATCTTAACTTTGGTTGACTTTCGTGTAGATGGGATTACTGAGCAGGACACAGAGCATCCATTTTTGTACCCCCTTTCGACTCCATCTTGGTGACCAGGCCTCACTGTGATAGTACAAAACACTTCTCTCCCTTTTCCTCGCAGCGGCCAGGCGCAGGACACAATGCCCCCACCCTCATTCCCACTCTGACTGGAAAACTCTGCGGCTCCATTCTCACGCTGAAGCCAGAGGTATTTGCAACAACTAATAAATGTATCACATCACTCTTCCTCTGAGATCACTGTCCTGAATGTGAACCAGCACAAACTAAGCCAATAGCCCGTTCATCTTCACAAACGTGTCCTTGCCCCTGCACCCTCGCTGATGGAAACTTACTGCCATTCTGACCCTGTGTCCCTGCAAGATATTCCTTTCATGTGCCAGACCACTGACCATGCCATGATGCCCACCCAGCAGACCCCCAAATAACATTAGACCCCTGCTGCAGTATATTGTGCCTAATACTAACAAATGCCACATACCTGAGATTCTTGTGAGACTAAACCTACAGTTCAATCAGTGTATTATAGCAGTCAAGACCCTTAACCTATGACCTGTATAATCCAAATGTTATAGATGATATAGACACCTGTGTGATTTGTATAGAGACATGATAAACTACTGAGAGTATTTTGAACAACTATTATTTAGTGCATGCATTATTTAGAATGTATTTATTAGCTTAGATAGTGACCACCCTGCTTCACGACGACCTGACCTTCACCCATTCGGAGTGCAGATATCTGATGTCCATCCTCCCGCCAACCAAGCAACCAACCAGGAGGAAGAGATGCTGCCCACACCTAAAGCACCACCTGGGCTGACCAATCCAGTAGTATCCTATGTTAGACATGTCATTTCACCTATAAAATATACTGTAACACTAATTTTGCTGAGCACTCTCAGAGATCTAGATAAACTTTTGCTTGAACTCTCGCAGCCTGCTCTCTTTGCCTTATTCCCTGTCCGGGGAGTGCCTGTTTTATTCTCTTGCACGTTGAAGACTGGGAGGGCACAAACATTACGCTTTCCTATCTTGTACCACTGCCGCGCCTCCTCTGTCCTCTCTAACGTATAATGATGTTTTCATTCTTAAGGAGCAAGCTTAGAGTTGTTCTTTCAATATTACTCAAGTTCTTATAATATTTTTCTGTGCCCTTTTTGTTTTCTAAGGACTCTATTTCACTGAGGAATTGGTTTTTAAAACCTCTAGCCTCTGGGCTCCTAATTTGAACAGGCAGTGTAAATGTAATTTTTTTCTGCAATCCACTATCTTCATGTTGAATCCCTGTGTCTTTATCCACAAAGAATTGTTTCAAATTGATTTTGTGCATTAACTCTGTAAATTCTTGCCCAAATGTGAACGTATTATGCTGAATGCTCGTAACATAACCCAGACCCTTTTCAAGTACTGTTTTTTTGTTGTTGGTTAGTCGGTGTGTTGATAAGTTCACCACAGTGCTCTCATACTCCTGTTTATTCTGGGTTCCATATCCCAGTGTTGTGAGTCTCTTTCTAAAAAATGTCCTGCATAGCCCCTTCTGTTACTGTTGGGCCTGGTCCTTCCTCGTCTCCCTCGTGAGTTTCTTCTTCCAGTTCCACTTCATCTTCCAAATGTTCCTGCCTCTTCATTTGTGCTTCCTTCAATGGAGCTAAAGGAGGTAACTCTAAAGGGCACTCCACGTTTATCATTTAGATGTCTGTATTGTACCATATCTAGTTGTTCTTTAGGGTTATAGTTTTCTTGGGTGTATTTAAATGCTTTTTCGTGGCTGAAGGTCTGTATGTCTTTCCTCATTCTTTTGATCAATTTCTTTAGTCAGGTCTTCTTTAAACTCGTTCATTTCTTTTAATAAAGCTTCTGATAGTTTTTATACAGATCTATAGGGGCCAGTTTTTTGTAGATCTATTGTTATTTTCTCAGTAACTTCCCTTGCCGTATCGATAATAAGAATCACCCAATCTCTCCCGCACTTATTATAAAGGAAAACCTAGGCCATCCCTCCAGTGAGGAGCATAAACTGTTAGTCCAAGAGATAAATAAGTATCCAAATTTGGAACCAAAGCATTCAGGCTTGTACCCTGACCTTGCCATCAGACAATACAGTGATCCTGGTCAAATCAAATAATATCTCCTACATTACTGTACTTTTTCGGCAAAGTTTGCCTTCTCGCATGCTTGTGGCATCGTTTAGCCCATTACTTGATCTTTCTTCTTTCGTAGGCCATTTGAGTGGAAGGGGTTGTAGAAGGGAGTGGACCAGATGGTTGCAGGACTTGGGCAAGCATATTTTAAAGTCTACTCATTTGACACACGTCAAAGCTTTTTCTGCACGTTTATAAATGACAATTTCACAAGCCAGTGCTTTGGAAGTATGTAAAGCTTTAAAATACAAAAGGCAAACCCAGATTAAATCTGTTAAATCACACTGATTGGCATGCTGGTACTTGTATACTACTCTTGATGATTGAAAGAATGAATCTAGAGTCATTTTGTGTTGTACCCTTAAAAATAAAATTAAAAATTGTCATCTTTGGTAATGTGATTGGTGTACTTTGCAAGTCAGTTTTATAAAATGTGATTATTTTAGTTCTTGGTAAGAACTGGTAATGAAAGTGTTCAAATGCAGAAATATCAGAGTTGGCACAAATCCTAGATTCACCCCTTAACCAGTGTGTGTAATGCTGGGCATCTAATTTAATCTTGTATTGCCTAGCCTCTCGAAATTGTCACTCCCTAAACCTTTCAAAATTGTCAGCCCTTCAGAGTGATTTCCTTCTCAGGGTATGCTCTTCAAAACAGCCTCACTTATGGTGTCAGTGGCTATAGTGTTGCTTCCACTACAATAGTGAACTGTTAGGCAAGATTGTAAGCAGTACCCTTTGGGTGCACTACAACAACCATGACCTCCTCGCAATAGAAACCCAACCTTTGGTATAAGTCTGCACTACCCAGGTTGGTAGCATGTGGAGCAGGCAGGCTTATCTCAAGGGGGGTGAATGTGAGCTGTAGGGGAGTTACACAGAGAATCACAGTGACAAGTATTCAAATAACCTCTCACACACAAGGTTTCTAAATAAAACAATTATTAATGTATTTATCAGTCAATTAGTGGAAGCCTTCTTAAGAAGGGGGCAATATAAAACACCACACAAATATATTTCAAAACACACACTCTTAAGATTCTAAATCAGTAAGCAGCCTTTTGGGATGGCTCACAGACACAACCTACACCCTCAGGTGACTTCAATAGCTAGGGTGCAGGGGACATTAATGTATCACTGTTGCATTTTAGAAAAGCTTAGTAATAGTTTAAAGGAAAAAGTTAATAGAACATACAAGAGATAACAAATATTTTCAACCAGGCAAATACTTTTGGATCCCCCTGCAAGAGTTATTCAGTGGAACAGGCTAATCCAAATTAAATGGGCAAAAGTCTATTTAAGCTGAAGCACTTCTTTGCAGGTAAGTAAGAAAACTCTTTGCGCAATGTGTGTAGAAGTCTTTGAAGAAAAAGAAGAATCAATGTAGGGCCACAAGCTGTTAGACTTGTGAGTAGTAGATGATGCAAGCAACTCTACAGTAAGAGGTAAGTTCTCTCAGATTTACAGTACCTTTGGATTGAAGAAAAAGTGCAGCAGATGACTTCTGGGTTGAATACGAATTGTTCGTTTTACAACTGTTCGAATTACAATTGACCTTTTCACAATTGACCGAATTGTGAAGGTCAATTGTAACACATATGTGGGGGAAACCCCGCACAAACCCCCACCCAATGCCAAACAAATATATATATATACAAAAAAGGTAGCAGGCGCCCCTCTCTCGAAAGAACAAGGCATGATAACCTGTTCAGTGGTTATTAACCACATTGAGAGTTCGCAGCCATTGCTTTTTGCTCACTGTACCTTCACAGATGGGAAATATCCATTTGCATATCAGTCTTTGTCCCGCCCACAAGGGCAGTCCAGCACCAAAATGCTATGGCAATTCCTCTCTGAACAAGAGTACCATCAGCAACCCCATACACGTGTTTCAGCCTTGTTGGGCATCATCAGTGAGGTGAAGCTGAGCCTCTCTAAGCACAGTGATATATATATATATAGGGTCAATTGTGAAAAGGTCAATTGTGACCCTTTAAATTCGGTCAATTGTTCATTCGAACAATTGTAAACAAACAATTTGGGTAATGCCGACTTCTGTTCCTGTGCAGCTCTGCAGATCTCACTGTTCTTGGGCCTCAGTCGTGGGGACAGGAGGGAGGACTTCTGGGGACTCCTGCACTGCAATGGGACGGTCACCGCTTGCAACTGGCAAACTTCAAATAAGTGGCACTTCGGTGTTTCAGCTCCTCGCGACTACCGCAAATAGCAACACTGCGGTTCCTGGCTGTCGAGATGGGCTTCACTTGCTTCTGGGTCCTGCACTCTGTTGAGGGGGCTCAGGCTCAATCAGTCCTGCTTCCTGGGAGTCCAGAAGATCTCCCTGAAGCTCTTGGCCAGCTTAAAAGCAATGCACATGAACTGGTGTTCCTATCACTGGCTATTCGGTTTCCAGCAGCAACTCTGTGGAAATTCGACGAGCTCCGAGAGGATGTCAAGGTGGCTTACTTTGGAGTTGATTGGTCTCACCAACTCAAAGGGAGAAGTCGTCCTTGCAGGAGCTTCTCTGTTGAAACGTGGAGTTTCAGCACAGCAGCAGGGTTTCACCGGGCAAACCAACGGTCCAGGAGTTTCAGCAGGCGTCTTCTTCAAGTTCTCTTCGGATTCCTTCATCCAGTGGTCGACTCTGCCTTCCAAGCCAAAAAGCCTCGCCTTTTATGCAGCTTGCTCCCATTCATTCCAGCCAAGCTGTCAGTCACCCACCGTTGCCGGACAGTCAGCCGGCCAATCACCACAGAGTGCATTTGGGTCTCCTAGGAGACTAATCACAGGGAGCTTTGGGCACCTCCCTCACTTCCTGCCCCTGCCAGACACCCTGGAGCCAGAGGCGGGTTTCACTCGAAAAGCCCGCCAAAGACAAAACAAACAAAGGGACCAAACCTGGTTTGGCATGCAGTGAGTAAATCTCAAAAAGGACCTATCCACAAAGAAATAGGAAATAAAGAAGACCCAGACATTTTGACAAAAATGGCACCCATGGGTGCTTTACCGTAGCTGCGTTAAGTTGCTAATCCCATAGGAAGAACACTTTTTGGGTGGCTTATAACTTCGCTCCCACTGGACGAATCCTCACCAAACTTTGCAAAAAAAGTATATGGCCCACTCTGAACTTTTTTTGCACATTTTGGTGAGGTTCGGTCCCGGGGGCAGGGGGCAAAGTTATAGGGGTCCCAACATTTTTTTTCCCATAGACATAATGGGAAAAAACTTTGTGCACACCTACAGCTCAAACCGCTGGACGGATTTCCACCAAATTATTCCCGAAAGCGTGCTTTTGTTAATTTGGTGTAAATCTGTCCAGTATTTTTTTTTAAATGGCTAAAACGTGAGGCAAAACAATTAGTGATATCTATGTCCGCTCCACAGACACACTTCCCTGTTCGCTCCGCGGACAGGACACTGATTGGCTAATCGGCTTGCATCATGTCCGCAGACACGGGACGTGTCTGCCAATTGGCTGGAGTGAGGTGAGTCACATTGTTTCGCTGCGCCCACCATTTTGCATCTGCCGACAGCGCGGATGGGAACAGAGGCAAAATGCAATTTTGGGGAGTGTGTTGGTGTACATAAGTGCTGGGGGAGGGTTCAGGAGTAAGAGATGGGTCAAATACTGTATTCTTTTAGGTGGCAGGTGCCCCTGATGTGTTTGCCATGGCCGAGGTCTTTGCGGCTGTCCACGGACATAATCAATGCACTACTGGCTATTTACTTTAGTATGATGTTGGGTTTGGGTTGTTAGTAGAGGATTGATTATAATTAATACCCCCTATAAGCAGCCCATATACCACACTCACAATGTTTCATAACTATAGGTGTGTTATACTGCAGTGGTTGTGGCCCGGGCCTAGAGTCTTGGTTGCATGGCCGAAGGCCGCCGTAGGCCGTAGGCCATGCACCCAAGACCCTTGGCCCTGGCCACAAAACTGCAGCATAACACACCCATAGAATCAAACACCCATCAAATATCCACAACCCAAAAGTTTGTGTACTGTTTCATTTGTAGAGATTGTATGTGAAGTTTTGGGTAGGCTATGCAGTTAAGATTGTAGAGTTTGTAACAAGGACTGCAGTATTTCTGAGTCTATTTATTGTATACTTACTGGTTGCGTTTTTTGTGGTTGTATGCTGTTTTTTCATGGCATTGGTAGCTGGTCCAGATATTCTTTTTCGATCTCTGTGATAAAAGAAAAGATCATATATTAGAGCAGGTAGTTCATAATGAGTTATTGCATTGCGTAATAGACATTTCTGTATTTTTATTACCCTCATATTTAGTACTTTACAAGTACTATAGTTCAAACCAGTGTACTGTGTAATTTGCTCAGTTTCTGTGTTTATTTTCTAAATCATCGGGTCTGTGGAAAAAAATCTATGCTGGATTTAAAAAAAAACTTCTATGTTGTGGTACAATATATTTATTTCATTGTTTTACTGTTTATTTTTTGTTTCTTGCTAATCTTCTATCTGTTGGCTTGTTGCAGATTTTTGGGGCAATTAGATACATGCTGGCGTATTCTAATTGTTTATTTCTAATTTTATGTTATTCATCTATCTGTTGGGTTGTTGCAGATTTTTTGGGGCAGTTAGATACCTGTTGGCGTATTCTAACTGAATATTCCTTGTTTGATTTTAGTGGTATTTATTTATATGTTTGCTAGTTGCAGTATCTTGGGGCAGTTAGATACCTGTTGGTGTATTATAACTGTGTATTTCCTGTTACATTTTAGTGTTATTTATTTATCTGTTTGCGTGTTGCAGAATCTTGGTGCAGTTAGATACATGTTAGTGTACTCTAACGGTGCACAGTTTTGAAGTTGAAGTTTTGCTTATGTTCATACACAGATTACGTATTAAATTTTGGTTTTAAGAATATTAAGTAAGCGTTTACAAGATTTGCTTGCAATCTCTGCTTTAGAGTAATGGTACTATCATTACATTCGAACAATCCACAATTCTTTTTTATATATGCAGTGTAGTGACCTGCATTGGGTGTGGCTCCTGTGTGGTAGATTATACCTATTGTTGTGAAGGTTTTCTTACCAAGTTTAGTTAGTTAGTTTAGTTTCTTTATTTATACCGCGCGCCGAACCCTGGGGTAACTGGGCGCCGGAGACTTAGATGCAATTACAACATGGCAAGACTTAGATGCAGTTACAACATGTCAGGAATATACAATATACAATAATACAAGACTGTGAAATAACAGCAATAAGTGTGGGAGACCAGGTTATGGAAGACCAGGTTACAGGCTGGTCGACAGGGACATGCAGAGAGGAAGCACATTAGGCAGAGTTTCTGTTGGAAAGCCAAGTTTTGGTTTTGACTCTGAAAGTCCAAAAGGAGGGTTCTGTTCTGAGGGTTAGCGGCATAGCGTTCCATAGTTTGGCAGCTAGGACCGGGAAGCTGGCGCCACCGGCTTTTTTTAGGGCAAATTTGGGAACGGAGAGGAAGTGTGAGTATGGCGTTCTGGTTGGTCTAGTTTAGGTGTAGTTGTGGAACTTGTCTGCCAGGTATTTGGGTGCATCATTGGAGCGGCATTTATGGACAATGACGAGGGATCTGAGGGTGATTCTGTCTCGTACCGGAAGCCAGTGAGCATCTTGCTTGTTGGGGGATACTGAGGGCGGCTCTCAGGGCATTATTTTGAAGCACCTGTAGTTTGTTCAGGTTGCGTTCTGACGTGCCGAGAAAGAGTGTATTGCAGTAGTCAATTTTTGATAGTGCTCTGGCTAGCGTAATGCAGCTGCAGGCAGAAAGGAAGGGTTTGCAGGCGTTGATAAGCTTATTTGTGTAAGCTGTGGATGAGGCTGTGGCTTTTACCTGTCTTTTGAGCGAGAGAGTGGAGTCTAGATAAACCCCAAGGGTTTTAATTTCTTTGGCAACTGTGATTTGGTTACCGTCTATGTTGATGGACGCGTAACGGGGGTCTAGTTTGTTTAGCCGTGGTTGGGAGCCGACAAGAAGGAGCTCAGTTTTCTCATCGTTGAGGCATAGCCCGTGCTCTGCCATCCAGGCTTGGATCTCCAAGTATAGATTGTTGATTCTGGTGGAGTCCTCGTCATAGCACCCTGATAGGGTGATGAGAACCTGGGTGTCGTCAGCATAGTTTGTGTATGTGACACCCAGGTTGTCTAGGCGGTCAAACAATAGCTTTGTGAAGATATTGTATAGGGTCGGCGAGACGCACGAGCCTTGAGGGACGCCGCATGTGATGGGGACAGGGAGTGCTGAGGCCCCCGGGGAGAAGACCCGGGTGGTTCGGTTGGTTAGGAAGGACTGGATCCAGGCAGTCGCCTGATTAGAGAAGGCCGCCAACGTCATCAGATGTTCCGTGAGGATCTGATGGTCGACGAGGTCGAAGGCTGCTGATAGATCTGGTAACAAGAGAATGGCTAGATTACCCTTGTCCTTTGCCTCGTCCATCTGGATTTTTAGGTCCAGTAGGGCTGATTCTGTTCCGTGCCTTGGCCTGAAACCAGATTGTCTGAGACCCAGGAGGTTGTTGTCTTCGAGGTGCTTCTGTATTTGCAGGTAGGCCACTCTGTCTAAGATCTTTAGGATGTAGGGAACGGTGGTGATTGGCCTGTAGTTGGTTGGGTTATTGAGGTCTAGACTAGGTTTTTTTAGCAGTGGCATGACCCAGGCCTCCTTGAGGGTGCTAGGCACTGAGCTTGATTTGAAGGATGCGTTGATAAGGGCTGTTATGAAGGGGGCCAGCATGTTGGCGCCTTCCTGGATGATGGGAGCTGGGCATGAGTCCCCTTGGCATCTAGAGGGTTTGAGGCCCTTAATGATGCTTTCTACTTCTTTAGTGGATACTGCTGAGAAGGAGAAGGGGGGGCAGGTAGGTGTTTTGGGAGTAGTGGACGGTAGATGGTTTGTTTTTTTGGTTAGGTTAAGCTTTTTCTGTTCGATTTTGGATTGTAACATGGTGATTTTGTCTGCTAGTGCTTTTTGAATCCTCTCACACCAGTCTGCATCTTTCACGCAGGTTTCTGCCAGAGTGGGGGGGGGGGGGGGTTCGAGTTCTCTGAGGATATTGAAAAGCTCTTTTGTTTTGGATTTGGCGCTCTCAATTCTGTAGTCATATGTCTCTTTTTTGGCCTTGAGGATGGCAGTTTTGTAGGTGGTGGCTGCTATTGAGAGTTGTGTTTTGTTGGAGGGGTTGGGCGTTTTTCTCCAGGTGGCTTCTGCGGCTCGTTTGGAGTTTCGGAGGATTTTTAGCTCTGGTGTGAACCATTTGTTCATGTGGGCTGCCGGTTTGGCTTTGGTGAGTTTGAGTGGGGCGATGGTGTCAACTGCTGATTCAAGTGTTTTGTTGTATAGGTCAGCAAGTTTCTCCGCATCTAGGTTGACATAGTTTGTGGGGGTAAGGATGTTGTCTAAGAGTGGGCTGAGGTTTTGTAAGGTAATGTTGCGATTATTTCTGCTGAGGGCTTGGGGGATGATGGGGGTAGGAGTGTTTGGTTGTGGTTTCCCTTGGATGGAGAAGGAGATGGCGTGGTGGTCAGACCATGCAGTTTGCTCGTTTTTTGTGATGGTCGTAGAGCAGTTGAGATCCGCTAGCCAGTCCAGGGTCCTGCCTTTGTTGTGGGTGGGGTCTGTGATTCTGAGCTTGAACCCTAGTTGGGAGATGGTGCTTTCCAGGGAGAGTGCATTGGCATCGTTTGGGTCACCGAGGCCGAGGTTGAGGTCGCCAAGGAGGATGATTTGCGATCCTGTTTTGGTGTTGGTGGTCAGGAGGTCAGATATCTCTTCCTCGAATGTGGTGATTGTGCCTGGGGGTCTGTAGAGGAGGTGTAATAGTACAGGTGATACCTGACCATGTGTGAATCCAGTCAGCTTACAGTTGTTTTTGGTACCATCTGCATTGTAATGTAAAAACATTACTATTACGCATTTACTATGTGACTGTATTTGTAAGGTGGAGCGATTATCTGAATTGCAGGTAGTACATAATCTGTCATGGTTTGCATTTTGTACAAGTTGCTGAAATGGAATGGATTCACAGTTAGGTATGGATACATACACAAAGTGTTCATTAGGGACATATTCCTGTGCCACATGGTTGCAGAGAGTGCATGTGTGTTTCCACATGTATGAAATCTGAAAGATTTCATTTATAGGTATGTTTTTGTTTTCCAGTACTTGTAGTATATTTTTGGATGAACTGCAAAACAGTGGCGTCACTCTCCTGATCACATTTAGGAGCATTTTAATCCATAATAGCATGTGGATGTGTGGTGCTCCTCTGGCTTGAATGAAGCCAGGTTGGAAATATCTTGATACATTTATAGGATCTAGAGAGCAGGGTTCTCCTAGTGTTTTTATATCTATGTTTGCTTTATTTTTGTTCGATATGCAAAGGAAATCGTGTAAATCGTCCCATGCATATTCTGCACAACGTAATGTAACAAACCAAGTGGGTGGGCGAAGGTTTCTTATCATACAGCGTACATCTCTGTGACATCGGAACCAGTATTCTTTTGTACCACCCATGTTTGCTAAAAGATTTGTAATACTTGACTGTTAAACCTCATCTTTTTCTTGTACTTTTTGTAATAATTGCGTAGCTGATATATTTTGGAAATGGGTACCTGATTTTAATGTGTGTGCAACTCCGTAGAATAGAGTTGCTAGTTCACTTTCAAAGAGAAGGTGGAATATGTATTCCACGTTTTGTCTGAATCTGGGGTCGTCAGAATACCTTTGTATAGAGCGATAGTCTGATGCTGTTATTTATGTGGGTCTATCATCGTACCTTCCTCCTTTTCCAGTAGGAAAGAGTAGAAGAAAGGCCTGTGCTTCTATACTTTTTTCCCATATGCTGATTGGAGATCCTTTGGCTTGTCGCATTTGGTACGTTTCCAGTGCATCATCTATAGTGTCTTTAGAGTGTAAATGATGAATTGTAAAATGGTCTAAAATATTGGATTCTGTAGCAGGATTTAGAAGTTCAAATTGACCAGTTTCTGGTGACTCTTGAATTATTTCAATGGTTCCTCTTAGGTTTTCTTCAATATTAATTTATTTGTAGTATTCATTTTTGATTTTTGGATATTGCAGGGCTTCTCTAACTTTATGTAAGTCGACAATTTGTTGCCAATTCTTTTTTGTCTTTTGTAGGTATGCCGTTTACTAAGACAATTAAAGATTGATCTATTGGCCGTTGCACTCCTAGAGTGTGTACAATTTCTTTGAGATCTAATGGTAAATAAACTACTTTGCCACAAATGCCTTTCACTAATTCAGAGGGAGGTAATTTTGCTGTTTTTGGTTGGAGGCGTATTATTGCTTGAAATGGGTGCACTGTTTGAATTATGAGGCTCTCATATACATGTAGTTGGTGCAGGGGTTTTGGTAGTGTAAAGTTATTTGTGATAGCACGTGAAGGTGTTTGGTTGTTGTCAAGTTTTGCAGTGCAGTAATTGCAAAGTATTAAGGTGTCAGTAATGTCGTATTTGTTTTCTGCTATAAGGTAGAGAGCTAATTGGAACCATTTGGAATCTTCATTGTCTTCTAATTTGTGCGTTATGTCTTTAGTTTTTGTGGTACTTTTATGAGAACTCCTGTGGCAACACACACACATGGTTTGGTACTTCAGCGGAGGTACTTTTAAACTTCAGTATTTCTTTTTTGTATGTGTTTAATAGAAGGTTGCTATTTGTAGAGTAGTTGCTAGTTTGTTGTAGATCTATTGCATTTTGTAAGTAGCTTTCAATTCCAAAATATTTTCTCTGGATATGCCCTATTTCTTCAAGTAGTTGTTTGGCTGTACCATGTAGAAGATTGTTATTTAAATTGGCTAGTGCTAAAGCAGGACTTCCAGCATAGTAGAGTTATTGGACCAGATTTCCTATAGTTGAATGATGTGTTGATATAATTTTGATGTGATGCAAGGTGCTTTTGCAAATAGGTCCTGAAATGCAGGCTAATGAATGTCCTTGTAGTCCTGTGTATTTGCGCACTGGACAGGCATCCATATTTTGTAGTAGTTTCATTTTGAATTTGTCTTTGCTTTTTACATACTGACTGAGGAACTGGCATAAAGATTTGGAAGATTTTTTGGCAATGTTACACATAGATGTGCACGGCCATTTGTAGACTGGATGTTTTAGTTCAGTAGAATGGAGAGGTGATACTGAGAATTCTGGGGATATTTTTGTGAGCAGAGTTTCATGTTCCTTAATGGTGTTATTAAGTTTGTCATACCCTCGTCCACTGCTATGCATGGCAATTGGGTTTGTTTGATTTTATTTATATGCTATTTCATTAAAATATAGTTCTGTGGTCGTGGTGTGACTCCATTCACCTTCACAGATGTTTAAGCAGCTATTTTTGTTGTTATTCTGTTTATTGAGAAGTCTTTTTCATAGCTAGTTGTGTTAGTGGTTTCATCCTGTTTAAAACTAAAATAAAATACTCCCTTTTCAGAAGTATTGCACTGTCTATGAGAGCTTCTAGTATTCATTTTCTATGGTAGGTTTTAAGGGTTGTGCATGATTTCTCTCCTGTTTTTAAAAGGTTCTGAAGGACTCTGTGCTGGAACATGTTCTGTAAAACATTTTTTGGTATGCTTCCTTGCCACTAGATCAAGATTTATAGGGCAGCCTTGGCAGTAGTGATAGCCGAAGTCTTGTTAATCACTTTCTGTTTTGTTTTACATTTTGATAGAGGAGGGAAAGTTTCTGTACTTGAATCTTGTTTTGTTTCACTTAATGACTGTAGTAGCTGTTTTGTTTGAACGTTTTGTACAAAATCTGCTAGAGATGGATGCTCTTTTGGACACTTTTATTTTGGTTTGATCTACTTCTGCGCTGCTTTCTACGGAGTTGCTTTTTGGTAGGTATTCTTTGGGGTCTGTTGGAGAAAAAAAGTGTGGGTTGGGCTGTTGTGCAGTGTATGCCGGCTTTGTGCATGAGTGTCTGAGTATGACGGTAAGTATGATTGTGGAGGTGTGTGATTGTGCAATGGGCAGCTACATCAAGTTGGGAAGGCTATTCTTGTATTTGTGTGTTACTATACTAGGCTTCAGATGACAATATAAAGTATGCAACTGGTAAGGGAAAGCACTAATACTACATCTAATGGTAAAGGGTTAATATACTTGTTTCTTCTACTTTACTAAAATGCTAGTGTGTTTGAGAAACAGTTAGAACATTATGTTAGTTTTGTACTTACGTTTTTGTATGGAAAGAGTAGGTTTCTTCTAAGTCCTTGTTCGTACTCCAGACCCTGCTGCTTTTCAGGAGAGTGGTCTTCACTGCAATTGTAAAAGAAGGAAGTTAGTGAATATGTGTGTTTATAGCACTTTTGTTAATGTAGACATTGGTTTGCACTTTCCTTTGACTATGTGCATCCTGTATATTTTATTTAGAATATGTTAGTTGAATATGTTTTTCAAATGAGTATAATGGTAAACGTTTAGAGCACACTTATTTTTTTAATGTTATGTTAATGGGTGTTAAGAGATAGAAGAAATAATCATATGCATTTTTTGCTATTTTTACAGGGTAAGTGGCAGAGATTGTACATAAAAGCATTCAATGTATGCCTTTGTGAAGGTGTGGGAAATAAAGCAGAATGGTGTCATATAGAGGCAGTGGTGTTGTTTGACCTGGGAGCCTTTGTAATGATATTGTCTGTGTGTGTGCTTGAATGAAGATGTATGTACTCATCCTGGCTGTGTGTAATTTTATAACACATTAGACAGTCTCTTTCATAATTGTACTGTTATTTCTCCCATCTTATAATATGAAACAATATTTGTTTAAATAGGTGTGTGTGCGTAAACAACAACATTTTGGAGAGCTGAAAGTTTTGCAATTGACACTTCATCATAGCAGATGGGAGAAATGACAGTAAGTTCATTTTACGGTTTATACAGGGTAAGTGGCAGTTACTCTGTTCATATTTTTACTTATTTTATTTTACACTTTTAAAGCACTTACACAGCCCGCGGGCATCGAGGCGCTGTTACAGATATTGTTTGTTTTTTTGTTGCGTAATTATTTTGTCATAGTTGCATATTTATAACACGCTTAAACACCCAGAAGTTTCTAAGCACGGACCCGGGGATCGAACATGTTTTGCTTTGTGTTGTCTTGCTTCCGAGGCGCTCACGTTGCCACTGAGCTATGCTCCCAGGATATATTTTATTCCTAGAAGAGGTGTACATGTACTGTGTAGAAAATATTCATACCTGTAGTCTGTGTTTATGAATGGGGATGTGCATGAATCTGCAAGTAGAAATCTTAGGGACTTTTATAGTAGTTGTTGCTGTAGGTCATTTGCAGTCACAGCCGAATTGTACTGAGAGTGATCAATAGTACATCTAAAGTGCTGATCTGTGATGACAGAGTTAGATGTAAAGTTCTTGGATGTGATTGGTGGATGATTGTGTGACTGCTTAACAGAAGCCAATGAGGGAATGGTGCAGAGAGTGAAGTGTAAAGGGTAAAAGGGCTGACCCAGTGTTACTTACGCGCTCATCGGATAGTGCGGCTGTTCGCAGACAGGACATGGCGCATCCGGTGCTTCTGAGCATGAAATGTTAGTGTATTTTGAGGATTAGCCAATCAGGTGTTGAGGTTCTGCTTCGTATTGAGAGAGGCTGTGTGTCGTGAAGATGGCGGAGGTGGTGAAAGTCAGGGTGGTGGTGCTTGGAGATATGTTTGTGAATGGTTTGGAGCAGTATGTAAAATGTAGGAATGTGGGAAAGAATTTTGATGTAAAAGGAGTGGAGGTGGTGTGGAGCACTCAGCCTAGTTTCCATTTGCAGGCAATAGTAGAAGTTTGCCCCATGATATGGCTAGGATTAACAGTCCACGTGTGGTTGTCCTGCACTCTGGTGCTTTGAATTTGGGTTATGTCAGTGCCACTACTTTGTTAAAAGATCTAGAAAACTTGGTTCAGGCAATAATTAAACTACCTCCAAATACCAAGGTAATTTTATCTGGTTTGGTACCTACGGCAATATGGGACAATAGTTCTGTTTTTTGTCCTGAGCAAACTATTGCTAGGTGTTTAATCAACCAAGGCATGTTTGCTTTTATTCTTAGAGCTGACATGTTCTTTTGCAACAATGATAACCATTGACTCTGGTAATGTTGATTACTTTAAAGACAATGGCATGTCTTTATCTTTTGTGGGAAATGCCATGCTGTTTTGGAACATAAGGGTTGCTTTGGAGAAGCTAATGTGAAGATTTCTGGAGGAAAATAAGGAGAAAAAAACCCATAAAATACAAAATAAAAGGTGTTTCTGAAGCATCTGCAAAAAAACCCAAAAAAGGCTCTTTTCAGAGCCAACCTCAAAGGGGAAATGGGGCACACTGTTTAAATTTAAATTCCCCGCGCTCAGATTTTATGATTTGTACGTGGACACCATGGTTGTCCGCGGACAGCGCGTACTACATATGAGATTTTTGAGTTTGAGGGGGTTGCAAATGAGATGTTGCACAGCAACGGATTGGTCAATAGGGTTTATTGGGTGTGATGTGTGAGCAGAGAGTTTATTAGAAAGTCTTTTCCCTGAGAGGAGAGGATATAGCTATGGTTGTGTGGTTCAGAAAGCAGATTGTCTGGATTTTGGGAGATTCATGGATAAATTGGTTGGAGGTGCATGCAGATCGCTGCGGAGTGGCTGTACATCTTGGATTTCCCTCATGTGGAAGTGCACTGGCATGGAGTGCGTGGAATGAAGTGGCTGGATTTGGTACCTCTTTGTGCTACTTTAGTGTCACAGTGTCATCCAGACATTATTATTATTCAATGTGGGGGGAACAGTTTAGGACATGTTTCTGGAATCTCTTTGTAATTTGCAATGAAAGAAGGACTTGGGAATGTCATGGACATGTATCCAAACTCCAGAGTAATTTTTTCCATATTGCGCAGAGACAAATGTGGCTGTGTTCTTCTTCGATTGGTCCACAAATGGAGAAACCAAGGCTCAATGTTAACAAGGCTGTCTGTGCCTTTTTAAGAGATGTTGTAATGTCCTCTTTTCACAATGAAAAAATTATGTTTCATAGTAGACACATTTTTTCACAGAGATGGAGTACATCTTACTTATGCCGGCAATCAGATTTTTCAGCGAAATATACAAAATACATTGCAACCTTTTTTGGAATTACATCAACCCATTTTGCAGTAGGTGCTGACCATTTGAAGTTTTCGAAACACAAAAAAACACCACAAAAGCTCTTTTCAGAGCTACCACTTCCTCCCAGAGAACAGTGCAATGGTCGTGACAGGGCAGCACTGCAAAGATTTTAGAGGTCCACGGACAGTCCGCGACTTTTAGAAATGCAGAGGGCATTGCGGATTTCATTGACACTTCTCTTTTTGAACTGTGAAAGGTGGCTCTGAAAAGAGCCTTTTTTTTTGGTTTTTGTTGTTTTATATTTTTTGGGGTTTTGTAAACACGACACACAAGGAAAGGAAAGGAAAGGAAAGGAAAGGAAAGGAAAGGAAAGGAAAGGAGGGTAAGCAAGGGAGGTGGAGAGAGGAAAATGTAGGGTGGGCCTTATTTAGGTAGGTAGCAGTTCTTCTCATTCTCCTTGACCACAGTCTCGAAAGCACTTTGAAGGTTCTCCCCCTTGCAGAGTACTGCGTCGCAGTACATGTACAATACTGTGACCCAGGAAAGGTAAGGATCAACAGCATCATGTATGGCCAGCGAGGCAGCTGGAGGGATGCGCTGCCCCACAGGAGTGTCTCTTGTGGTGGCAGGAGGGGAAACAGAGGATGCTGCAGGGGAACTCAACCTACTACGTTTATGGCAAGGTACAACCTTACGAATAGCCCCAACGTGGCACGATTTTAGGTGTCACTTCATTGAGGTAGTACCATAGCTGTACAAACCCGGTGCGTTTGTATCCTCATCTTGCACTGATTTCCGGTCACCTTGTGTGCACATGCTTTTGGTACTCCATCAACAGTGGTAAATAACCTCTATACCCAAGATTCACGGTGAGAACTAGTAGTAGGGACTTCCACTACCTCATCCTCTTCATCCTCTTCATCACCCCCCTCTGTATCCTGATGCCTGTTCCCCTCTGCAGGCCCTCTGGGAGGTGTTGGTGGTGGAGGGGTGGGGGTGATGCTGAGACAGCAGTAGTGCCAGCAGCAGCCATGGATTCCATCAGGACAGCTATTTCAAAGAGCAAGAGCAATCCAATGCAACAAGGAGCAGTCTCTGTCCTGGAAGCCCAAAAAACAGAATAAGGAGCAGCTCTGGGGTGTGGCCTTTTATAGGGGGGCTGGGGCACGCTTTGTGGACACCTGCATGGTTCTCGAACATTTCGAACACCAAGAAAGGGCTAAAGAAATTCAAAAAAGTATGCAGATCTCCAGGGATATAGTGTGGGACATGTGCAAGGGTGAACTTTCCCATGAAAATATCTTGGGTTGCTGAAAAAAACACCTTTTAGGTTTCCAGGGGCCCGGACAGTGTTCGTTATGCTTAGCGTGGGTGCAGTCACATGATGACATCGAGGACACGTTGGCGAATGGGACGGCTGTCCGGGGGACACCAAATGCATGGGGTCGGGTCTACGCATGCGTGCGGTTGTTCTACGGATGGTGTTCCAGTCCCCAAACTAATTAAAAGTGCGGCACACGTGTGGCAGTCAGTTGCGGACAGGCACAATGTTCGTAAGGGCAAGGGTGTGCTACGCATACGCATGGGTGTTCTACGGGCAGTGTTCAGTTCCTCAAACTAAATAAATGTGCACCACAACTTTGCAGACAGGCGGACGGCCTATGTGTTCTTCGGACATATTCATTCTGGTTACGGACAATGCAAGCAGGGGGAATGTTCTTAGGACACTTTTGTACAGCTACAAATATGCAAACGTCTTTAGTGTTCTGCGGACACCTGCATTTTGACTACGGCAATTTGAACAGGAATAGTGTCCTTAGGACAACCCCATTTTGGTTAATTATGGACAGGTGGGCATCTTGTGTGTCCTAAAGACACTCCCATCTTGATTGAGGACAGTGCGAACAGGTATAGTGTACTAAGGACCCCCCATTTTAGTTAATTGCGGACAGGCGGACATCTTTAGTGTCTGAAGGACACCTCAATTTTGATTGCCAACAATACAAACAGGTATAATGTTCTTAGGACATCCCAATTTTGGTTAATTGAGGACATCCTGTTTAGCGCACTGTCCGCGGACACCCTAACTTCCTTTTAAAAAAAATAAGACACAGAGGAAAATACTAACAACACACTTAATATTTTATTATTCTATACAAGTATAAAAATTATGAAAGAGAGGGGGAACCAGAGACTGAAACAAACACAGGGGAATTAGGGCTTTGGACATGATGGATGGTAGGGGAGGAACGGATTGAAGTCTCATCATAACGTTTTTCTTGCTGGGGAGGTTTTGGGGATAGTTTGCTGGGACATGGAGAGGGGGAACAGGTATATTTGGGACAGTGATATTTAATGTTTCTTTTATATGGTCCGCCACAAAGTGTTTTAAAAGAATTACATTTTTCATTAACAGATCAATTTTTAGCTCCATTCACTGCAGAGGATTTTCTAACGTCTCTCTTGGTCTATTATTTTTAATGTCTGTACGGTCTGTTAAAAAAATTGTTATGTGCACATAAAGTAATGGTTATTAATTGGCTTATATAGAGAAGTGTAGTGTCTACCATTGGTATCACTGTCTTCACTCATTTCATCCCGAGGAAAAATTTCTTCAAGCCATTCCAAAGTACTGGACATTTCTGTGTATAAAATAAATATTAGTTTTAGTGTGCCTAATACAGAATGTTTATAAATATATACAATAAATGTAGTGTACTCACTAGTTTCTTGCTAAGTTTTGCTGTTACTGCTGCATTGGTGTCCTGTTCATTTTTGCTGTGCAGTTTATGTGAGGTAATTCTGTTAGAGGCATATTTATTGTGCTTTGGTATATTCCACTATGTTGCACATGCTATGTAATTGGACTGTTAGTGTCTTACATACACAGTTTCACTTCTTATTTATTATTGAATGTCATTTATTTATGTGATGCTTTTTGAACATGTTTAGTGGTTTTTTTGGATGATATAACAATGTAAGATACCCCCTGTGTTTTTGGATAGTGTTGAAGTTGTCTGAGTCCGTCCGCGAACAGGCGAATGGTCCGCAGATATCAGACCCACTAGCGCAGGTGGGAGGTTCAGTATGTTCTATGTTATATGTATATAAACTAAGGGCATCCTTGTAAACATTTATCAAATTTACATTATCTATATATATCCGGGGGAGTGAGAGATTCATTCATTGTTTCTAATAGGAGGAATTGAATAGGTGTATGTTTTTTTTTATTTGGAAGTGGTGTAGTATTGTTGCAATTAGATAGCAGTTGGTGATTTCTAATTGTTTATTTCTTGTTCCATTTTAGTAGTGGTATTCATTTATCTGTTTGCTTGCTGATAATTTTGGGGCGGTTAGATACCTGTTGGCGTATTCTAACTGTTTATGTTTTGTTTCATTTTAGTGGTATTCATTTATGTGTTTGCTTGTTTTAGAATAATGGTGCAGTTAGATACCTGTTGGTGTATTCTAACTGTTCATAGTTTTGAAGTTGAACTTTTGTTGATGTTCATACACAGATTAGTTATTACATTTTTGTTTTAAGAATATTAAGTAAGTGTTTTTCAAGATTTGCTGGTAATCTCTGTTTTAGAGTAATGTTAGTATCATTACATTCGAACCATCCACAATTCTTTTTTATATATGCAGTGTAGTCACCAGCATTGGTTGTGGCTCCTGTGTGGTAGATTATACCTATTGTTGTGAAGGTGTTCTTACCAAGTGATACTTGACCATGTGTGAATCCAGTCAACTTGCAGTTGTTTTTGGTACCATCTGCATTGTAACGTAAAAGCATTACTATTACGTATTTACTATATGTCTGTATTTGTATGGTGGAGCAATTATCTGAATTGCAGGTAGTACATAATCTGCCATGGTTTGCATTTTTTACAAGTTGCTGAAATGGAATGTATTCACAGTTATGTATGGATACATACACAAAGCCTTCATTGGGGACTTCTTCTTGTGCGACATGGCTGCAAACAGTGCATGTATTTTTCCACATGAATGAAATCTGGAAGATTTCATTTACATGTATGTTTCTGTTTTCCAGTACTTGTAGTAAGTACATTAGAAATTCTTGTGGATCTTCTTGTGTGTTTATAGTGAATTTGACCAGTCCAGCACAGTAGTCCAATTCCCGCCTTATTCCAGAAACACTGTAAGTGTTGTCAGGATTGTTGGTTGTATTTCTGTGAAGGACTAACATTTGCAAACACAACTGGTCTGTCCTGTGTCAGTAAATGTTGTCAATAATTGGTGGCAACTGGAATAGAATATTGATTGCTACATTTGCATAGCAATTTACACCAGTTGTATTTGAACATTTGAATGGACCTGACAGTTCTGTGTCCAAGTCATTTGATCAGAGTGAGTGGTGTTTATCGGTGAAGAGGGAGTTGACTTTGTTTGTGCACTAGATCCTACTTTGGTTGTAGTCCTTAATGAAGTATTAGCTTCTTTTAATTTCTTTAGAGGGTTTGCTGTGAGATCCTGAATAATTTCCGTCTGAAGTAGTTTTCTTTTGCAAAGTTTTGCTTTTTGAGGAACAGGATAGGTTTTTAAATGGGAGGTGTAGAGTGACCACAGTCGATTGTATTCTAGAATGAAAGGAAATCAGCATTTACTTTACTTGCATCAAAGTTGATTAGAAATAGTCTGTCACGTGTACGTAGGTGTGATAGTGCTACATAGCTTGTGCCTTCTTTAAACACTCTGCTACCAAAATCTATCAATGCTTTATCAAGGGTAAGACCTTGTGATTTGTGAATGGTGACTGTGTATGCTAAAGTTAGAGAAAATTGTTCTCTGCATACACACATGCCTTTGAAAAGAAGGAAGCGGGCTCTTGAGCATCCTATCCTTTTAACTTCTGATAGTTTGTCCAAGAGAATATTGACAAACTGAATGTTGTTGTCACGTGGGTATGTTTGAAAGCCAACAACTGTACCAAGTGTTCCATTAACTAGTCTTGGTCCACGTCAAAGTTACATAAAAGCATTAATCTGCTGTTTAAAGATAATTTTAATATTTTCTCCAAACAAGCTCTGTGAAGCAAATTTGAAGTATTGGTTGCATTTCTTTTTTTAACATAGTTTCATTCAATTTTGAACAGCTTGCAAGAGTTGGCTTCAAGGACATATAGTTTACATTTTTGTGTGCTAATTGTTCCATGACATCAGTATCACATGACATATGGCCATGGAGTGCATGGATGTGCTGGTTTTTAATATAGATTGTGCTTCTTGAGATATTAAACCAACTCTAATACTTTTTAAAATGTTGGCACATGTGAGATCTGCAGACTGATGCATGTTTTCAGTTAATTCTTTGTATTGGAAATGTTGCCAAAGGTTGACATTTCTTATGCTGCTAAGAGTTTTACGGCATAGTTTGTGCCCTAACATTTTAAAAATAGGTTCACGTTTAACTGCAGTTAATTGAAGAAGATCTCCGAAAACTATAATGTGTTTTCCTCCAAAGAGTTATTCATAGTCTGTTTTCAGGACCTCTTGGAATCTGAGGTGAATGAAGGCTAACATTAGATTGGAAACCATGCTTACCTCATCTATTAGCAGCATTTTCATTTGTTTGAAAACTCTGTGGAGTTCCATTGCAACTTCTGCAGAAAGTTTGTATTAGTCTAATTTGTTTTTGGTGTGCTAGTGGAAGGAGTAGTAATCGGTGTAAAGTAACAACGCCTATGTTGTAGGCAGCTAAACCTGTGGGGGAAGTTACAACAGGTGACAGTTTGTTGTTTGTCAATTGTTGGAGGAACTTGCTGATGATTTTGATTAAGAACATTTTGCCTGAACCAGCTTGACAACTCAAGTATAGCAGTATAGGTTTGTAGTCTTGGCAGGTACAATTTTTAGTTTCATGCTGCACACAATGTTCAATTTGTTTTGTTATTTCTTGGAAAATGCTACGCTTCTCATTGTTTAGCTGTGACTTTAGTAGAGCAACGTCTTCTGTAAATTGTTCCAACTGACACATGGTGTTTTCTACTTCAGTCATGGCTACTTCTGCCTCATTTGCTATTAGTGGCTGTCGAAGTGGTTCTTGGCTTCCTGTTACAGAAGGTCGACTACTGTCAGGAGTGTCCACATCTAGTTGCGCCTGGAGTTCTCCTGGTTGTTGCTGTTCATTGTGCAACATTGTTTTGTACTGTGTAAAGTTTACATCTGTTATAGTGCTTTCATTTGCTTTGAAAGCGTCTTCATAAGAGTCATAGGTATCTAGTAAATCTTCTCCATGGTTTGAAAAGTTGTAGCAGGGACATGTAATACAGTTCTTTATGTTGAGGAGTTTTTAATGACAATTTGATATGACTAATAAAGCTTTGTTTGGTAAGTTTCACTAAGCTGCCTTGACAATTTTCCACTCTGTATCTACCTTTCTTTTGATCTGGTTTAATATTATGTTTGTAAGTGAAGTTCTAGGCTATGTGGTATAGACAGATGGTTTCCAAAGTGTTACTTGTGTTTGCGTATTATGTGTCTATTAAGTTGTTTTTCAAAATGTCTTTGCTGTTGGGATCATTTTTGGCTATTGTTTTTATGTCTTCATATGATTTGAGAACTCTTCGTCTAGATTTAGCAGGACCAAGGCTTAGCCATAATATATTTTCTGATTTTCCATATAAGGCAGTACCGGTTAAGTGGTCTGCAGCTTCATAGCAGCCACATTCTCCATGGGAGAGCATTTTTGGGCCTAAGCTGTACAATTTCTGTGATAGTGTTTTGGCAGATGATATGTCATCCCAGATGTCTTGGAGCTCTGTTTTTTCTGCTTTGGTTAAGTAGGCTGTGACATATCGTGCAACTGCAGTGGAGTGTCTGCAATGTACTGCACATCTATATTTGCATTCCATAGGAGGGCAATGATTACATTGTAATCATTGATGTATTTTGATCCTTCTGTTCTTTTTATGTAATATGTGTTCTTAGGTGATTTACCTTTGACACTATGTCTAACTGAAGACATGAAGTTGTTTACTTGACCTGCTGTTGAAAATAGTCTAGGGAAACCAAAGTGGCATTTGGTGCAGTATTTCCCTTTGTTTTTATATTTGCAACGACAATACTTCCCACATTTGTGTCTTTGAAATTGTAAAATGTGTGCATGAAGGTCACTATGTGTCATTTGTGAACGGATTTCACAAGTGACATATTTTTGGATGAACTTCAAAACAGTGGCATCACTGCCCTGACCAAATTTAAGAGCATCTTTAATCCACAAAAGCAAGTGGATGTGTGTGTGGTGCTCCTCTAGCTTGGTATTCTTTTCTCCAAACGAAGTGTTGCACTTCTCCGAGGGGAGGAACAGTTTTATTACAAATGAAGTGTAGCATAGCTATGAAGCGATGATGGAAATATCTTGATACATTCACAGAATCTAGAGAGCAGAGTTCTCCTGGTGTTTTTATATCTATGTTTGTTTTGTTTTTGTTTGGAAATCGTGTAAAACTTCCCATGCATATTCTTCACAACTTAATGTCACAAACCAAGTGGGTGGGCCAAGGTTTCTTATAATACAGTGCACATCTCTGTGATGCTGGAACCAGTATTCTTTTGTACCACCCATGTTTGCAAAAAGATTTGTAATGCTTGACTGTAAAATCTCATCTTTTTCTTGCAGTTTTTGTAGTAATTCCGTAACTGATACATTTTGAAAATGGGTACCTGATGTCAATGTGTGTGCAACTACATAGTATAGAGTTTCTGGTTCACTTTCAAAGAGAAGGTGGAATATGTATTCCACGTTTTGTTGGAATTTGGGGTCTTCAGAATAAATTTGTAGAGAGCGATATTCTGACGCTGTTGTCTATGTGGGTCTATCATCGTACCGTCCTCCTTTTCCAGTAAGAAAGAGAAGAGGAAAGGCATGTCCTTCTATACTTTTTCCCCATATGCTGATTGGAGATCCTTTGGCTTGTCACATTTGGTACGTTTCTAGTGCATCATCTATGGTGTCTTTAGAGTATAATGGGTGCATTTTATAATGGTATAAAATATGGGTCTCTGTAGCAGGATCTAGAAGTTGAAATTGACCAGTTTCTGATGAGTCTTGAATTATTTTGGTGGTTTCCCTCAGGTTTTCTTTAATATTTATTTCCTTGTAGTATTCATTGTTGTCTTTTAGATATTGCAGGGCGTTCCTAACTTTATATAAATCCACGAGTTATTGCAACATTTTTTTGTCTTTTGTAGGTACTCCATTTATTAAGATAATTAAAGATTGATCTATTGGACGTTGCACTCCCAGAGTGTGTACATTTTCTTTGAGATCTAATGGCAAATAAACTACTTTGCCACAAATGCCTTTCAGTAATTCAGAGGGAGGTCATTTTGTTGTTTTTGGTTGAAGGCGTATTATTGCTTGAAATGGGTGCACTGTTTGAATTATGATGCTCTCATACAAGTTAAGTTGTTGCAGGGGTTTTGGTAGTGGGGATCATTCCAGGTTTTTTGTGATAGCACGTGAAGTTGTGGTTGTTGTCAAGTTTTGTAGTGCATTAACTGCAAAGTATTAAGGGGTCAGTAATTTCGTATTTGTTTTCTGCTATAAGATAGAGAGCTAATTGGAACCACTTGGAATCTTCATTGTCTTCTATTTTGTACATTATGTCTACAGTTTTTGTGCTATTCTTATTAAAAAAAAGTCCTGCGGCAGCACACACACACACATGGTTTGGTGCTTCAGCAGATGTGCTTTTAAAGTTTTGTATTTCTTTTTTGTATGTGTGTAGTAGAAGGTTGCCATCTGTAAAGTTGTTGCTAGTCTGTTGTAAAGCTGTTGCATTTTGTAAGTGGCTTTCACTTCCAAAATATTTTCTCTGGATATGCTCTATTTCTTTGAGTAGTTCTTTGGCTGTACCATGTAGAAGATTGTTATTTAAATTGGCTTGTGCTAAAGCAGGACTTTTGGTATAGTACAGTTTATGAACCAGATTTCTTATAGTTGAATGGTGTGTTGATATTATTTTGATATGTTGGAAGGTGATGTTGCAAATAGGTCCAGAAATGCAGGCTAATGAATGTCCTTGTAGTCCTGTGTATTGTCGCACTGGACAGTAGTCCATACTTTGTAATAGTTTTATTTTCAATTTGTCTTTGCCTTTCACATACTGATTGAGGAACTGGCGTGAAGATTTTAAAGATTTTTTGCCTATGTTACACATTGATGTGCACGGCCATTTTTACACTGGACACATTAGTTCAATGGAATGGAGAGTTGATACTAAGTTTTCTGGGGATATTTTTGTGAGCAGCGTTTCTTGTTCTATAATGGTATTATTAAGTTTTTCATACCCTCGTCCGCTGCTATGTATGTCAATTGGGTTTCTTTGCTTTTGTTTGTGTGCTTATTCATTTAAATATGGTTCTGTGCTGGTGGTGTGACTCCATTCACCTCCACAGATGTTTGCAAAGCAATATTTGTTGATATTCGGTTTATTGAGAAGTCTTTGTTGTAGTTTAGTAGTTAGTTTTGTTAGTGGTCTCATTCTGTTTAAAACAAAAATAAATCATTTCCTTTTGAGAAGGATTGCACTGTCTATGAGAGCTTCTAGGATTAATTTTCTACATAGGTTTTAAGGGTTGTGCTTGATTTCTCTCCTTTTGTATAAGGTTCTGAAGGACTCTGTGGCGGAACGTTTTTTGTAAAATATTTTTTTTTTGGTATGCTTACTTGGGGTTACATCGAGATTTATAGGTGCAGTGTTAGCACTAGTAGTAGCTGTAGTCTTGTTAACAACTTTCTGTTTCGTTTTACATTTTGAAAGCGGAGGCAAAGTTTCTTTACTGGAAGCTGCTTTTGTTTCATTTAGTGACTGTTTTGTGTGAACTTTTTGTATATGTTCTGCTAGAGGTGGATGCCTATTTTGGACACTTTTATTTTGATTTTGTCTACTTCTGTGCTGCTTTCTACAGAGTTGCTTTTTGGTAGCCATTCTTTGGGGTCTGTTGGAGAAAAAAAGAAAGTGTGGTTTGGGATGTTGTGCATTGTATGTGTGCTTTTTGTCTGAGTATGATGGTAGGCATGTATGTAGAGGTGTGTGATCGTGCAATGGGCTGTTACTTCAGGTTGGGAATGCTATTCTTGCATTTGTGTCTTTCTATACTGGTGTTCAGATGACAATAAAAAGTATGCATCTGCTGAGGGGCAAGTAGTAATACTGAATCTAATGCTGCAGGGTTAATACAATTGCTTGTTCTACAATAATAGAATTCTACAGTGTTTGAGTAACGGTTAGAACATTATGGCAGTATTGCACTTAATTTTTTGGATGGAAAGAGTAGGTTTCTTCTGAGTTCTGGTTCGTACTTTAGACGCTGCTGGTTTACAGGAGAGTGTTCTTCACTGCAATTGTGAACGAAAGAAGTTAGTAAATATGTGTGTTAATAGCACTGTTATTAATGTAGACATTAATTTGTTTGTTTTTGCAGTAGTAGTGTTTTCTGATAACTGTGCATAGCATGTAGATGCAGTTTCCTTTGTCTATGTGCATTCTGTATATTTTACTTAGAATCTGTCAGTTGAACCTGCCTTAGAAATGATTACAATAGTAAGCACACAGAGCACACTTGGCTTTTTAATCCGGTGTTATTGGCTGTTAGGAGATAAGAGAAATAACCATATGTTTTTCTTGCTATTTATACCGGGTAACTGTGTGGAAAAGCATGCAATGTATGCATTTGTGAAGGTGTGGGAAATAAAGCAGAAGAATTTGATGGGTTCAGCAGCTTATTACTCTCTAGGATAGTTGTAGGGGAGAAGGTTCAAATAAGAACATCTGGAAAAGTGGCAAAGGGACAAAGCAAGTTTACCAGAGTGCGGGTGATTAGTAAACTACTAAGGGGTGATCCTGTGGTTCTTGGGGATTGTGCGAGTCTGAAATAAAGTAAGGGTTGCAATGAAGGGTCTGGTGCTTATGTTGCAGACTGAAGGGAAGGGGGAGATGTTATATGTGTTAGTTTACTACACTGTTTGTACATAGTTGTACATCATGTGATAGACATGACTGCACCTGCGTATAGTTGAATGCTGGTATAAATTCTAGAACGCAATCGGCAACCAGATGGAATGGGAGAGCTGTCTAGATTGGAAGAACAGTTGTAGAGGCCATGGTGTTGTTTCAGCTGGGTGCCTTTCAAATGATATTGGCTATCTGTGTGCATGAATAAAGATGCATGTACTCATCCTGGCTGCTTGTCACTTTATAACACCCTACAAAGCCTTCTGCCACAATTATACTGTTATTTCTCCCAGGTTTTAACATGAAATGACACTTTGTTAAACAGCCGTGTGTGTTGTGTCTGATTACTGTTACAATCATTTCTAAAGGAAGTTCAAATGATAGATTGTATATAAAATATCCAGAATGTATAGAAAGGAAATTGTATGTACATCTTATGCACTATAATGCATTAAATGCTATCATGGTTGAAATGTGGATAAATAGCTGGCAGTGGTTACACAAAAGACAGAATGAATGAAGAGAATAACAGTTTGCACATAACAGTTAGTAATATGGGTAAATACAAATCTGGAAAGCAGACAGCTTTACAAGTGACACTTGATCATAGCATATGGGAGAAATGACAGTAAGCTGTTTTTACAGGTTATACAGGGTAAGTGGCAGTTATCCTGTTTATATGCATTTTTACATGAGCTGTACATGTACTGTGCAGAAAATATTCACACCTGTAGTTTGTGTTCATGCATGTGGATGTGCATGAATCTACAAGCAGAAATCTTGGAGAGTTTTGTTGTTGCTGTGGGTGCTTTTCAATCACAGCACAATTGTACTCAGAGTGATCAACAGTAAATCTAAAGTGCTGAACTGTGATGATGGAGTAAGATGTAGAGTTCTTGGATGTGATTGGTGGATGGGATGGTTGTGTGACTGCTTAACAGTAGCCAATGAGGGAATGGTGCAGAGAGTGAAGTGGAAAGGGTAATAGGGCGGCCCCAGTGTTACCCGCTCCACAGACATCGCAGGTGTTCATGGAAAGGGCGTGACCCATCCGGGGCTTCTGAGCATGAAATGGGAGTGTATTTTGGGGATTAGCCAATCAGGTGATGAGGTTCTACTTTCTATTGAGAGAGGCTGTGTGTAGTGAAGATGGCAGAGCTGGAGAAATTCAGGGTGTTGGTGGTTGGAGATATGTTTGTAGATGGTTTAGAGAGGTATGCTATGTCTAAACATAAGGCTGATAGTTTTGGTTTTGAAGGAGTGGAGGTTTACTGGTCAACTGTGCCTGGTTATAATATGCAGACAGTGGTTGGAGCTTGTAAAACTTTCTGCATGTGGAAGAGTCCAGGTGTAGTGGTACTGCATTGGGGTGTTGTCCGTTTGGGATACACCAGTGCTCCGACTTTGTTGAGTTCTCTTGAAAAGTTGGTTCAGGCAGTGATGGAGGTTGTTCCAAATGGGAAAGTGATTTTTTCTCAAATACTGCCTAGGGCACTATGGGACAATTTCCAATGTTTCTGTCCCCAGCAAAATGGAGCAAGGTGTTTGGTGAACAGAAGGATGTCTGCTTTTGTGTTGAGAAGTGGAATGTTATCTTGTAACAATGACAGTATTGATTATTTTAATGGTGACTACTTTAAATCAGATGACATTTCTTTATCCATATTGGGAAATGCCATGTTATTTCAAAATATTAGGAATGCTTTACAAAGGATAATGTGAAGACATCAAGAAGAAAATAAGTGAAAAAAATTAACTGTTTTTTATAAGCAGTTTCCATAAAAAATTACTATTTTCAGAGCCAACCTCAAAGGGGAACTGGGGAACACTATTTAAATTTTCATTCCCCAGTCTCAGATTTTATGATTTGTCCGCGGACACTGCGGTTGTCTGCGGACAGTGTGTATAACATATATGGTTTTGAGGCTGAGAGTCATGCAAATGAGACTTAGCAGGGCAAGGGATTGGTCAATAAGGTTTAGTGGGTGTTATGTGTTTGGCGAGTTTGTCCGAAAGTCTTTTTCCTGAGAGGAGAGCAGACAGCTATGGCTTTGTCTTTCAGAAGGCAGATTTTCTGGATTTTGGGAGACTCGTGGATAAATTGGTTGGAGGTGCATGCAGATCACTGTGGAGTGGCTGCACATCTTGGATTCCCTCATGTGGAAGTGCACTGGCATGCACTGCGTGGAATGAAGTGGCTGGATTTGGTATCTCTTTGTGCTAATTTGGTGACACAGCATCATCCAGACATTGTTATTATTCATTGTGGAGGGAACAGTTTAGGACATGTCTCTGGAATCTTCTCTTTGCAATTTGCAATGAAAGAACGACTTGGGAAAGTCATGGACATGTTTCCAAACTCCTGAGTAATTATTTCTCGCATTGCACAAACAAATGTGGCTGCGTTCGTCTTCATTTGGTCCACAAATGGAGAAAGCGAGGCGCAAGGTCAACAAGGCTGTTTGTGCCTCATTGAGAAATGTTGACATGTCCTCTTTTCATAATGAAAATATTATGTTTTGTAGTAAACACATTTTTCGCAGAGATGGAGTATATCATACTTATGCTGGGAATCAGGTTTCTCTGAGAAATATACAAAATGCATTGCATCCCTTTTTGGAATTATAGCAATCCTTTTTCCAGTAGGTGTTGACCATTTGAAGTTTTAGAAACAGAAAAAGACATCACAAAAAGGCTCTTTTCAGAGCCACCACTTCCTTCCGGAGAAGAGTGCAATGGTTTTGATAGGGCAAAACCGCCCAAATTTTAGATGTCTGCAGACTGTCTGCGGACTTATGAAAATGCACGGGCCCTGAAGCATTTCCTTGGCACTTCTATGTTTGAACTGTGAAAGGCGGCTCTGAAAAGAGCCTTTTTTTGTTTTTTGTTGTTTTGTATTTACTTTTTCAGACATGACACATAAGGAAAGGAAGGGAAGGTAGGGTAAGGAAGGGGCACCAACCATGGGGATAAGAAAGGGCAGTTGGAGAGAGGAAGATGTAGGGTGGGCCTTAATCAGGTAGGTGGCAGTCCTTCTCATGCTCTCGGACCGCAGTCTCGAAATCACTTAGAAGTGTCTGCCCCCTGCAGAGTACTGTGTCGCAGTACATACACAATACTGTGACCTTCGAAAGGTAATGGTCTACAGAATCACGTATGGCCTGCGAAGCAGCCGGAGGGATGCGCTGTCCCACAGGAGTTCCTGTGGTGACATGAGCAGAAACGGAGAATGCTGCAGAGGAACTCAACCCACTACATTTATCGCAAGGTACAACCTTAAGAATAGCCCCACCATGGAACGACCTTAGGTGTTGCTTCATTGATGTAGTACCGTAGCTGTTCAAACCTGGTTTGCCATGACTCAGCACCAACTGGCACTGAGTGCAGGTCACCTTGTTTGCAGAAGCTTTTGCTACTCCATCAAGAGTGGCAAACAACCTCCACACCCAAGATTCACAGTGAGTGCTAGTAGTAGGGACTTACACTACCTCATCCTCGTCATCCTCTTCATCCACCTCTGCATCCTCATGCCTGTTCCCCTCTGCAGAACCTTGGCGGGGTGGTGGTGGTGGAGGGGTTGGGGGTGGTGCTGATGTTGCCATCTTCTCCAAATGTAAAAGAGCACAGCGCAGCAAAAGCAATTTCTGATAACCAGAAATCTGGAGCAATGCTCTGTTCTGGAAATCCAAAATCTGAATGAGGATTAGTTTTGGGGTGTGATCTTTTATAGGGGTGCTGGGGAGTGCTTCACAGACACCTGCACAGTCCGTGAACACTTCGAACGCCAAAAAGGGCTCAAAAAGTTCCATAAAGTATTTAGTTTGCTAGGGAAATGGTCTGGGACATGTGCAAGGTGAGGTTTTACATGAAAATACCTTGGATTGCTGAGAAAAGCACTTTTTAGGTGTCCGGAGGCCCAGACTGTGTTTGCAAACAAGGACCCATGCTTTGCATGGGTGCGGTCATATGATGACGTTGCAGATATGTTCGCGAATGGGACAGGTGTCCGTAGGACACCAAATGCGCAGGGTCGGGTGTACGCATGAGTGTGGATGTTCTACGGACATTGTTCATGCCCCCAAACTAATTAAAACTGCGACACACGTGCGGTGGACAGTTACAGACAGGACTGATGTTCGTAGGACCCAAGGGTGTGATACGCATGCGTGCAGGTGTTCTACGGACAGTGTTCAGGTCGCAGAACAAATTAAATGTGTGTCACCATTTTGCGGACAGGCTATGTGTTCTACGGACATATTCATTCTGGTTTCGGACAATGCGAACAGGGGGTATATTCTTAGGACATATTTTGAATAGCTGCAGACATGCAGACGGATTTAGCGTCCTGCCGACACCTCCATTTTGATTGCAGAAATTTCAGACACCCGCGCTGTCCACGCACGCCCTAACAGTCTTTTTAAAAAACAACAAGACACAGAGGAATATAGTAACAGCACACATAATATGTTATTATTGAATACAAATATAAACATTATGCAAGATAGGGGGAAGCAGAAATTGATACAAATACAGGGGAATTAGGGGGTTGTACATGTTGGATGGTAGGGGAGGAAAGGATTGAAGTGTCATCATAATGTTTTTCATGATGGGGATTTTTTTGGGGATGGTTGGCTCGGATATGGAGATGGGGTACAGGTACATGTGGGACACTGATATTGAAGTTTTTCATTTATATGGTCCTCTACAAAGTTTTTTAAAATAATTAAATTGGTCATTAATTGATCAATTTTTTGCTCTAAACGCTGCAGATGATTTTCCAAAGTGTCTGTTTCAGTATTATTCTTATTGTCTTTATGTTCTGTTAAAAAACATGTGTTAAATACACATAAAACAATGTTTATTAATTGGCTTATTTAGAGAAGTGTAGTGTCTATCATTAGTATCACTGTTTCCACTAATTTCGTCCTGATGAAAATGTTCTTCTAGCCATTCCAAAGTACTAGACATTTCTTATGTAAAAAAAAAATAATAATAATTTTTCAGTGTACCCTACTACAGAAAGTTTATAAATATAGGAATTAAAGTAGTGTACTTACCAGTTTGTTTTTTAGTTTTGCTGTTACTGCTACGTAGGTGTGCTGTTGATTTTTGCTGTGCAGTTTCTCTGAGGTAATTCTGCTGGAGGCATATGTTATATTTTTTGTGGTATGTTCCATATGCTATGTTATTGGACTGTTGGTGTCTTACATATACAGTTTGCACTTCTTATTTATTTTTTAATGTAATTTATGTATATGCTGCTCTGTGAACATGTTCAGTGTTTTTATTGCATGCCAGAGAAATGTAAGATACCCTTTGAGTTTTTTGATAGTGTTGATGTTGACCGAGTCCGTCCACAGACATGCGTACAGTCCGTGGACAACAGAACCACTAGCGCAGGACAGGGGGTTCAATATGTTGTATGGTACATGTATATAAACTAAGGGAATCCTACTAAAAACCTATCACATTCATTGTATCTATATCTGTATTCAGTGAAAAAATCTTTTTGAAGAGGATGTTATTGTTAAGTTGTGCTACAAAAAGACCTATGAAATTCAGTGAAAAAACTTTATTAAAGGGACATTATGGTTAAGTTGCGCTCCTAAGAACCTATGAAATTCAGTGAAAAAATGTTGTTAAATGGATGTTAGTAGTGTAGTGTAAGTACATAAAAGAAGAGTAAGGTATACAAATGTAGCACCTTTTGCATTTTTTAGTTCCTCAGTGTTACTGAAAAAACCCACCTGGCCTAGATATGTTAGTGAACAAAAAAGAAGGGGGAATACGATATGTAATGTTATTAGCGATGTCATGAATGACATTTGTGATGTCATCTTAGATGTCATGGGTATTAGTCTTAGCAGTGCATGGTGGTGGCACGAGTTATGGTTGCTTAGCTTACCATGACTTGTGAATTTCTAGGGTTTTTTCGGTTTTTCTTAAAACCATAACGTCCATTTAACAAAGTTTTTCCACTGAATTTCATAGTTTTTTAGGAGCACAACTTAACCATAACATCCCTTTAACAAAGTTCAGATTGGCCCATATAATTTATTTGCAAAGTTTGGTAAGGATTGTCCAGGGGAGCGAAGTTATAAGCTGCCCAAAAAGTGCCTTTCCTATGGGTTGATCAACTTAACCATAACTACATGGCTGCTACCGCAGGCCCTGTAATAAATTAATATTAGCCATTAGCCATAGGAAGAACACTTTTTGGATTGTTTGTAACTTCGCTCCCTCTGAAAAGATCCTTACCAAACTTTGCAAAAGAAGTATGTTGCCCCGTCAGATCGATTCTGTGAGGTTTGATGAGGAATTGTCAAGGAGAGGCAAAGTTATAGGAGGGGTCCCAAAATGTCAGTTATGCTGTGGTGGTTATGCTGTGGTGGTTGTGGCCAGTGGGCAGATTCTTGGCCATGTGCCCAAGAATCTGGGCACTGGCTACAACCACCACAGCATAATACAGCCATGCACCCAAGAATCTGGCACTGGCCACAACCATTATAATAATATATGTATGGTAGCTATAGATAGTGTAGCGGCAGTATACAGTATTTGTAACATGGTGACATAATAAAATTGAGGCGCAAATAGTATTTATGATTGCTGCACCATTGAAGGTATAGGTTGAGTTTTTTATACATTGTAATGAAGGAGAAATTGTTGCTACTTTATAATATTTGCCATATTAGGCTGTGCCTATTAAACCGTCTGCAGCTTCGTAGCATCCGTATTCTCTATGGGAGAGAATTTGCATGCCAAAGCTGTACAGTTTTTGTGACAGTGTTTTGTGAGATGATATGTTATCCCAGAGGTCTTTTAGCTCTGTTTTCTCAGCTTTGGAGAGATAGGCTGTGCCACATCTTGCAGAAGCCGTGGAATTGTCTGCAATATATGCTATATCTATGTTTACCTTCCACAAGAGGGCAATGATTGCATTGTAATCATTGATGTACTTTGAAGCTTTGTTTCTTTTAATGGTTTATGTGTTATGAGGTGATTTGCCTTTCACAATGTGTCTAACAGAAGACATCAAGCTGTTTACTTGTCCTTTTGCTGAAACTGATCTATGGAATCCAAATCGGCACTTGTTATAGTATTTACCTTTGTTTTTATATCTACATCAGCAGTATTTGCCACACTTACCTTTTTGGAAGCGTAAAATGTGTGTTTTCTGTAGGGATGTTGCCGGATATGTATTTGTGAATAAACTGCAAAATAGTGGCATCACTGTCATGACCAAATTTAGGAGCATCTTTTATCCACAAAAGCATATGGATGTGTGGTGCACCTCTGGATTGATATTCTTTTCTCCAAATGAAATGTTCTGCTTCTCCAAGGGGAGGGGTACTTTTATAGCAAATGAAGTGCAGCATGGCAATTAAGCGATGGTGAAAGTATCTTGATACATTTACAGGTTGAAGAGAACAGAGTTCTCCTGTTTTTTTTATGTCTATTCCTTCATTATTTTGGTTTGCTATGGGCAAGAAGTCATGAAAGTCATCCCATGCATATTCTACACAACTTAAAGTAACAAAACATTTGGGTGGACCGAGGTTCCATAGCATACATGATTCCCATACGTCAGTGTGAAGTGGGAATCAGTATTCTTTTGTACCATGCATGTTTACCAAGAGATTTGTGATACTTGACTGCAAAACTTCATCCTTGTCTTTTATCTTTTGAAGAGGCTGGGTAGCAGACATGTTAAAAAATTAGAGCCTATTTTTAATGTGTGTGAAACTCTGTAACATAGAGTTGCTAGTTCACTTTCGAACAGGAGGTGGAATTTGTATTCTACATTTTTACATTTTGTCTGAATCTTGGGTTTTCAGAATACACCCGTTAAGAGTGATATTCTGATGATGTTATTTGTGTGGATCTTTTATCATATCTTCCTCCTTTTCATGTTGGAAAGATTAGAGGATAGCAATGTGCTTCTACACTTTCCTCCAATATACTGATTGGAGATAATTTTGCTTAACGCATTTCATATTTTTCTAATGCATCGCCTATGGTGTCTTTGGAGTGTAGTAGATGAATTGTATACTCGTCCAATATATTGGCTGCAGTAATAGGATCTACACATTCAAATTGGCCAGTTGGTGATGAATCCTGAATTATTTGGGTGGTTTCTCTGATGTTCTCTTCTATGTTTATATCTTTGTAGTATTCATTGTTTTGTTTTAGATATTGTAGGGTTTTTCTAACTTTGTTTAAGTCTACTAGTTGTTGCCACTTCTTTTGTCTTTTGTTGGTACACCATTAACTAGGATAATCAAAGATTGATATATTGGCCATTGCACACCTAGAGTTTCTACATTTGCGTTAAGATCTAATGACAAATTTACTACTTTGCCATAAATGCCTTTTAATAATTCAGAAGGAGGCAATTTGGCTGTTTTGGGTGAAGGCGTATTACAGCTTTACATGGGTCTACTGTTTGGATTATGATGCTCTCATACAAATTAAGTTGCTGGGGAGCTTTTGGGAGTAGGACTAGTTCCAAGTTATTAGTGACAGCATGTGATGGCATTCGGTTATTATCAAGCTTCCAATTGCAGTATGTGCAAAGTATTGAGGGTTCACATATTTTGTATTCATTTTCTGTTATAAGAAATAAAGCTAATTGGAACCATTTGGATTCCTCATTGTCCTCTATTTTGCAAGTCATATCTACAATTCTTTTCACTCTTTTTATAAAATGTTCCGTGACAACAGACACATAATTGGTTTGGTATTTCAGCAGATGTGCTTTTAAACTTTGTTATTTTGTATGTGTTTGTAAGGTTTTTGCTAATGCTTTATAAAGTTCCCGAATTTTCTAAGTTATCTTCCCTTCCAAAATATGTGTTCTATTTGTTGAAGGAGTTTGTTGGCTGTTCCATGTAGGATAATGTCATTAAAATGTTGCAGTTTTAAAGCAGGACTCTTTGCATAGTACAGTCTCTGCAGAAGATTCCGTATAGTGGAATAACGTGTTCCTAACATTTTGATTTGGTGGAAGGTGCTTTTGCAAGCAGTTCCCGAAATGAAGGCTAATGAATGTCTTCGCAGTCCAGTATAGTTGCGCACTGGACAGGAGTCCATTGTTTGTAAAGTTTGTATTCAAATTTTGTCTTTTACTTTCACATAGTGATTGAGGAATTGGCGTAAAAATTTGAAGGATTGTTGGCGTACATTAACCATTGAGCTGCATGGCCATTTGTAGACTGGACAGATTGGTTGGATGAAAGGAACAGTTGATTGCAATTTTGTTGGGGAAGTTTTATCAATAAGAGTTTCTTGTGCCATAATGGTGTTTTCTACCATTTCATACCCTCAGCCATTACTATGTATGGCAATTGTTTTTTTTTTGTTCTTGTTTACAAGCCTCATCATTGAAATATGGTTCTTTGCTGCTTGTGTGAATCCATTCACCTTCACAGAGGTTTGAAAAGGTATCTATGGTGACATTGCAGATGTTTAAAAGTACTTTTTGTAATTTACTGATTAATTTTGTTAGTGTTTTCATTCTGTTTAAAATTAATATAAACAATTTTCTTTTCAGCAGAATTGTGCTGTCAATTAGTGCTTCCAAGATTAGTCTTCTGCTGTAATTTTTAGGATGGATGCAAGCGTGACTTTTCAGCTGTTTTCATAAGATTGTGAAGTACTCTGCGGTGGAAACATTTTTGTCAAATTAATTATTTGGAATGCTTAACTGTGGCTATGGTAACATTGTTAGATATAGTGGTAGTCTCATTAGCAGTTTTCTTCTTCTTTATACATTTGAGCAGTTTTGTTTGAATATTTGCTATACATTCTGATAGAGGTGGATGAGTATTTGGCATGTTTTTATTTTGATCTGCTCAATTTTTCTTTGTTTTCTACAGATTTGCTTTTTAAAAGGCATTCAGTTGGAAAAAAATGAAAGCGTGTGTTTGGAAGTTGTGGAACGCATGTATTATGAATGAGTGTGTGAACATGATGGGAGACATAAACAGAGGGCTGTGTGATTGTGTAATGGATTGATAGTTGTGGTTGGGAAGGTTGTAAGAGTAGCTCTGTGTGTAGATGTGTGAAGCGCTTGGGTTAGTGCATAAGAGAGTGGTAGTGGGAATGAATAAGTAAGGACATTACAATGTTTTCAGGATAATAGTGGGTGTTATAATAATGGTGTTTAGTTGAGAATACAAAACGTGTACATGTTGAGGTGTAATGAGCAAGAGCAAAATAAATCTTGCTGATTTGAAAGGAATTTTGTAGGCTACTATGCAGCTTAACTATACCGTATGAGTAACAGAAAGAATACTTCTACAGTAATACACTTACTTTGTAGGATGTGAAGAGAAGTTTTCTTCAGGTTGTTGTCTTACCAGAGTTTGTTTTTCACTGCAATTGCGAAGTAAGAAAATGAGTGGGTATATTTGGTAATGGTGAAGTCATTTTAGTACTTGAAGGCATTACTCATGAATGTAGGAGGAGTTGTTGAGAAGAAAAGTTAGTCCTTTTTGGGATGCTGTACATGAAAGTAAAAAACATGGTTTTATGCATGTATGGCAGCACTGTGCACAGTGTTTTCATAAAAAAAGAAATGAAGATGGAAAATATTTGTGGAACACTTTTAATTGGCACTTGTCTGTAAGCTTATTATGTTGTTGGTACATGCATACTTGCCAATTTGATGCATTCCAATGTGTAGTTGCTTATTAAATGATGGTTCCTTTGCTTGTATTGTGGGAGATGTGGTTGCACTTTTTGCTTTAGAAAGGGTGCACTACAAATCCCAGAATGTTGGAGCCAATAAGCACATACAGATTAGAAAGAGGAATGTTATGTGTGTCAAAGTTAATAAAATTGCACACACTGAGTGTTATTTCAAAATGTTGCACAAATGGTTTCCATTTTCTTTCATTTATTTTTAAAAAATTACACACAGTACTGTTGTAAATGCATTTATTAGTTATACTTGAAATGGTGCTGAAATATGGTGCTGAAACCTTCATGAAACATACATGCAGGTTTTGTTTTGACTTTGCATTGTGGGAGTTTTAGTGTAACTTTGCTAGTGGGAGAAATGGTATTAAAGGTGACAGAATGAAAGAATAATACTTGGTAGATTATAATGGGTCATATTGGCAATTATGCATTTTCTGCCAATATATTAAAGTTTCACACAGGATCTGTCATTTAACAATGCTGTAGAAATGTTTTAAATGTGGTTTTCCTTCACAAAAAAGACACAGACTGTTATGGAAATGCTAATTAAAAGAAAATGTTGTAACCACACAGCACTATACGTACCTGCAACTTGATGTCAGGAGGTGTGACAAAAGAGAGTATGATTATTGGCTAGGGTTATGCAGGGTAAATTGCAAGAACCCTGTTTATATGCATTTGTAAAATAGTTGGAAATATAATTTTAGAAATATCAGCATACCTGTACTTTGTATTGCTAGATACACATGTGGTTAAGTATCTAAGTAGAAATCTTGGATAGTTGTATAGTAGTTTTTGATGCAGGTGCTTGTGAGTAACAGGAGACATACTCTGAGAGCTGAACAGTACATCTGAAGTATTGAGCTAAGATGATAGAGTTAGATGTAGAGTTTTTGTAGTGATTGGTGGATGGGTGTGTGACTGCGTAAAAGCAGCCAATGAGGGAGTGCTGCAAAGCTTAAAGTGGAAAGGGAAGAAGGGCTGTTCTGTGTTATAAGGTCTGCGGACAGCGCAGTAGTTCACAGACAGGTTTGGCCACATCCAGGTCTTTTAAGGATGCCTGGCATGGAAATAAGACTGTGGGGATTAGCCAATGAGGTGTTCTGGTTGTGGTTTATAGGAAGAGAGGGTAGCAGTTCTTTTCATTGTTGTGTGTAGGGATGGCTGTTGTTGTTGCAATGAGAAGGCTTACTGTGTGGATGGTGGGAGATTCTTAGATGCTTAATCATAAAAGGTACACAGAGATGTGTGGCATTTCTGGTAACAGAGGGAGTGGAGGTTTCTTGGTATAGTTGCCTGGACAAAATTGGAGGACTTTATTGGCATTTTGCAAAAGTATTTCTCATTTTCAATGTCCAGATTTGATTGTGGTACATTGTGGAGGACATAGTTTGGGCTACACTAGTGCAATATCTTTGCAGATTGCATTGAAAAATAAGCTGCAAGCATTAATGGAACTATTTCCACATGGAAACATTATCTTTTCCAAAATACATCCTAGTGCAGTATGGAGAGGCACCAATGTGTTTTGTTCCCAACAAGAAGCAGGAAGGTGCCTTGTAAACAAAGGGGTATGTACATTTTTGAATGGTGTTGAGATGGCAACTTCAACAAATGAGAACATTGTGTCAGATGGTCCACACAATTTATTGAGTGATGGCATGACTTTCACACATTTTGGAAATCAAATCTTTCTCCAAAACATTTAAAATACACTCAGAAAGTTCCTGTAAAAATGATATACAGTGCATGTGAAAAGATTTGAAAGTAGTCGTAGGAAAAAAAACCTGAAATACAACCAAAAAAAAGGTACTTTTAAAAGCCACCATTGTACTCAAATTCTTTAAAGTAAGTCTAAACCTCCCCACCCCCTTGAATTAGACATTCTGTCTGTGGACAATGCATTAGTCCACGGATGGCACAAGCCACATCTGGGACTTTTGAGGATTCCTGACATGGAAATGGGACTGTGCAGCTCAGGGGATTAGCCAATCAGGTTTCCTTGGTGTGGTATACAGGGAGAGAGGCTGGTAGAAACTTTGTTTGTTGACAGGATTTCAAATGGCTATAGCTCTGTCAATATCTTTCAAGAGGCAGAGTGTATGGATTTTAGGGGACTCGTGGAACCATGGCTGAAGGTGTATGTTGAGCACTGTGGAGTGGCTGAAAATCTTGGATTTGATGATTTTTATGTAGAATGGTATGGGGTGCGCGGCATGAAGTGGGTGGACTTGCTCCCATTTGGTGTAAATATGGTCACACTAAAACCTCAGCACATTATCATTGTTCATTATGGCGGGAAGAGTTTAAGATATGTGACTGGAATTTTATTGCAGTTTGCAATGAAGGAGATATTTGGAAAATATAAGGAAATGTTCCCCAATTCAAGATTGATATTTTCTCGCATTGCCCAGAGACAGATGTGGATGCGCTCAAGTTAATTTGGTCCACAAATGGAGAAAGGGAGGCGCAATGCCAATAAGGCTGTGTGTGACTTTTGGGAGATGTTAGCATGACGTCTTTCCATAATGAAAATATAAAATTTTACATTGCCAACATTTTCCACAGAGATGGAGTACATCTTACTGATCCTGGTAATCAGATGTTTCTGCAAAACTTTCAGAATGCTTTGAAGCAGTTTTTAAATATACAATGCATTTTCCAGTAGGTGCAAAGAAAATACATGGAAACACTGGGAAAACAAAATGCTTACTTTTTTGCAGTTTAAAGAAATATTTCAGTTTGGTCTCTAGTTTAATTAAAAAAATTATAAAAGCTAAAAATACAAAAAAGTTTATTTTCAGTGACACCATTTTCCCGTGCAAAAGAGTTTAATGTTTTTGATGCCACCACCACACACATTTTCTTATTTCCGTGGACTACCGCGCGTAGGGGCCTGACATTTTTTTTGTTAGTTCTATTTTTGAACTGTGAAAGGTGACCCTAAAGCAACAGTTTTTTGTGGTTGTGTGTTTTATATTATTTTTTGCCATTTTTTGCATCAAAGGCAAGGGGGGGCACCAACTACAGAAATGAAGGGGCAGGTGGAGAGAAGTAGATATTGGGTGGGCCTTAATCAGGTAGGGGCAGTGTTTCCTGTGCTCCTTGACTGTGGCACTCTGAAACTGCTACCCCTTACAGAGCAGTGTGTTGCACTACATACATAGTACTGGGACCCTTCGAAAGGTAAGGGTCGACAGTCTTATGTAAGGTTTCCCACTGGGATCCTCTGCCCACACGAGTGCCCATTGAGGAGTGCCCCTTGTAGTGACAGGAGCAGATGATGAGGATGAGGTAGAGGGCGTCAGCCTACTCGTCCCTTTGAAAGGTGCCACCTTTCTCACTGCTCCCTTGTGATTTGTCTTGAGGTGCCATTGCATTGAAGTGGTCCCATAGGAGTACATACCTGGTTGCACTCAGTGCATCAAAACTTGTCTACCCAAGCCTGTGGTGCAACCCCTATGGTGGTAAATAGCTGCCACACCCAGAACTCATGACAGGAGCTGGAGAGAGGGACTTCTAATACCTCATCTTCATCTTTCTCTTGATCGTCCTCTGTATCTCCACACCTCTGCACCTCTCCAGGCCTTCAAGATGATGGTGGTGGTGGTTGGGGAGCTGCAGTTGCCATAGCAGATGCCATTCTGTCTCCAATACATTTTCTGCAAAGAAAACCAACAAGTGCTCTCTCCTGCATAGCCAGATTGAGAATGAGGAACAGTAAAAGAGGTAAAAAACAGTAAAAAAAGGTCCCTTCAGAGGGGCTGTCTACGTACCGTGCAACTGTCCACGGACTATCGAACCATTATAAAAGTTGCCAGATCAACTAATACACTGTCTAGGAGCTCTGCAAGGGTACCGTTTCAGCTTGAGACACCCTAGATTGGCCAAAAATGCAGTTTTAAACATTCCGGGGTACAGACACTGTCTGCGAACACTTCCATCATGCCGCATGGGTGCAGTCACATGATGACGTCCCGGACGTCCAGGGACACGATGGCTGTTGGGTGGGAGATGATGTGCGCATGCATGCCAGTGTCCACAGGACAGGGGCGGAGTCCCCAAACTATTTGAAAGTGCGCCACGAACAAGCAGACATGGCCAGACAGGCACGCTGTCCTAGGGAACAGTGAGATGAGGTGCACATGCATACCACTGTCCGCTGGACAGGGGCAGAGTCCCCAAACTAATTAAAAGTACACCACATGAGAGCAGACATGCCTGGACAGGTGTGGTGTCCGGGGGCACCATAGTGAGATGAGGTACGAATGTGTGCCACTGTCTGCAGGACAGGGGCAGAGTCCCCAAACTAATTAAAAATGCCCCACAGGAGAGTGGATATGTTCAGACAGGCTTGGTGTCCAGGGGCACCTTCATTTTGGTTATGGACATCCCGGACAGTCACGCAGTATGCAGAATCATAATTGGGATTAAAAAAAAAAAACTGGCAGCAAGACTACACACTGGCGAATTTCTGGTGGTTATCGATTTTACTTGTAACCATAATGCCCCTTCAACAAAGTTTTTTCACTGAACTTGATAGGGTTTTATTAGTGCAACTTTACCATAAGGTCTCTTTAACAATGTTTTTTCACTGAATATATTACACGGCCCGCGGTAGCAGGCGTGTAGTTATGGTTAAGTTGCTCATCTCATAGGAAGACCACTTTTTGGCTGGCTTATAACTTCGCCTCCACGGACAAATTTGCATCAAACTTTGCAAAAAAAAGTATATGGGCTGCTCTGAATTCTTTTGGGAATTTGGGTGAGGTATCGTGGGGGGGGGAAGTTATAAGGGGGGGTCCCAACAAAAATAATGTTTTCCATAGTCTAAATGGAGAAAAACTTTGCGCAAGCCTACAGGGCAAACGACTGGCTGGAATTTCACCAAATCTGCAGCAGGAGCGGAGCCTTTATCCCAAAAGCGTGCTTTTGTATGTTTCATGGAAATGCGACCAGTTGCAAAGAGCTGAAATGTACATCTAAAAAAATGTGTGATATCTGGCTCCGCTCCGCAGACCCATTTCCCTGTTCGCTCCTTGGTCAAAAGTCTCATTGCTTTGGAGTATGCCGTGATGTCGGCAAACATTGGATACGGCCAGTGGTTGGCTGGAGGGAAGCGTTCTGGGCATCACAATTTTGGGTTACACTGCCATGTTCTAGCCGTGGACAGTGTGGTGCTGAAAGGGCCTGGCAAACATACTTAACGCCATATGGTGTTGGGAAGAAGGGATGGAAAGGGTGGGGTAGTGAGAAGTGGTTCACCTGATGTATCTCATTAAGTGGAAGAAGACGGTGGTGTGCCTGCAGTATCCGTGCATACTGGGCCAATTTGCGGGTATCTCCAGAGGCGAGTACTTTGTGTGGAGAATGCAGGCAACCTTCGTTACAGCACTATCATTTGTGCTGCAAACTCTTTTTGTATCATCGTAATGTCTCTGATCACACAGAATTTGAGGGGATGGCAGGCTGTGAAATGAAGAAGGGGTACACGGGCAGTTCGGGAAATGGTATTTCATTTTGTCCATTATATGTCCTTTTACGTAATCTTTTAAGGTGGCAAAATTGTTCACAAATTCCTCCATTTTGGCTTACAGGCTGTCAAGTTTGCGTTCCTTTCCTGTGCCCATATGCTGTTGCAGAAGGAGTGCCGCTTTTGCTGAATTGCTTTCCTTTCCAATATGTTCTCTTAAAGAAAAATCAATCTGTTAGGTGTACATGAAGCAATAGGTATTAAATAGTTTATGTGTCAGACTATAGTGCGTACCAATGGGGTTACTATTGTAAGTCATTTTGTCATAAGGGAAATTGTCTTCCAGCCACTCTAATGTGCTTGCCTTTGCTGCATAAAAAAAAAAGAAATGTTATGGTTATCTGATATTGTATACTGCACCACCTGTGCAATTATCAGACAAACTCTAGTGTGCTTACTACATTGTAGTGACATTCTGATCTTACTAATTTCCAGTCCTAACTCTGCCCGTTCTTTCTTTGTTCCAATGTAAAGCAGCATTGCGGTAAGATTGTTGAAGGCAGATGTCACTTTTCTTGTTGCTGCATTCTGTTATGGTGCACTCCCTATGCCTTTGTTCTGTTTGCTTCATATGTTCACAGTTTGCAGACCTACTGTATTTCCCCTTGCAATTCACGTACATGATGGTGCTTGTATATGTTTCTTGTGTTTGCTGAATGGTACCGCTATGCAAGAGAACTCCTGTCTTCCTGAGCAGGTTGGATGCCACCCTATGTCTGTGACCAGACGCATACTCTGTGACTGCTGTGCGCAATAACATGACGCAAGTGGGTTCAGTATGTTGTACAGTACATCTTTAAAAACAATGGGTATCCTGGTAAAAGGGACGTTATGGCTAGGTTGCACTACTAAAGACTTATTAAATTCAGTGAAAAATCGTTGTTAAAGGTAAATTATGGTTTAGTTATCCTACTAAAAAGCTATCAAATTCAGTGCAAAATCTTTTTTTCAACAGGACAACAATGTATTCATATTGTGGTTACTAGTAAAACTGAAAACCCCCAGAAATTTGCCAGTTATGGTAAGCTAGACAACCATAACTCGTGCCACCACCATGCACTACAAGGACTACCGCCCATGACATCAAAGATGACATCACACATGTGATACCCTAGGCTCTTGGGTGACGGCGATGCACCCAAGAACCTAGGCTTTGGCCACACCCACCGCAAAATAATGCAGCCATGCATGCAAACATGTGGCCAGGTACCAGAACCCACAAACGTGATACAGTCACCGGCACTCCTACCCAACCCCCGCACGATAATACAGCCATGCATGCAAACATGTAGGCAGGTAGCAGAATCCACAAACATAACACAGCCTCTGGCACCTCTACCCACTTCCATTCACATAGTATTTTACTACTGCCAACCAAACCACAAAATCTTCAGAACATTGCCCCTGCTCCCAGCACTCTACTAAGTACACAGAACCAATACATCATAGGCCATAACCCAAACACATAAAACATCCACTGGAACCCTATACACTTCTATACACAAAGTATTCCAACACTTCACCCAGTGGACACACTGCAGGACTGTTGACTCCATCATGTCCATGCATGCACCAAAAACTGTAGGATGTGCTAACAATCACCACACCCATGCAACCAACAATGTGTGCAATGCTGACAAACCACACACACACAAGGCAACAATGTGAAACCTACTTGCAACCAGTGGGCATACTTTTTGCTGCAAGGTCTCCAGCCATGAATGCAAGGCGTAAGGCGCTTACCACACACAACACAGCATAGTACACCCTATGTGAAAATGCTAATGTCATGTGCAATCCATTCCCCATCTGCAATTGAGCCTGCCAGGACTCACCACAGAAAGAGGGCGCCTCAGGACCTATTGTGCTGTAACAAAGGCTGCCTTCAGTCACCACACAAGGTAGTCACCTGAGGAGGTACCTGCAAATTGGTGCAGTATGCACGGATACACTCTCCCACCCTTTCCATCCCCTCTTCTCACCACCAGATGGTGGAAAGCATGTTTTCCTGCCCCTTTCGGCGCCACACTATCCTCGGATACAACATGGCAGTGTTACCCAAAATGTTGACGTACATCACACTTTCCTCCAGCCAACCACCGGGTGCGTCCAATCTCCGCCGAGATCAGGCCACACTCCAGGCCAATCAGACCTTTGACCGCGGAGCGAAAAAGGGAAATGGGACCGCGGAGCGAAGCCAGATATCAGTAATTCTTTCAGAGGTACATTTTACCTGCTTTTTAAAAAAGTACAGTACAGAAAATCACCAAAGTTACAAATGCACACTTTCGAGACCAAGGCACTGCTCCTGACGCAAATTTGATGAAAATCCGTCCAGTGGTTTGGGCTGTACATGTACACAAAGGTTTTGTCCATTAAGTCTATGGAAAAAAAAATGTTGGGACCCTCCTATAACTTTGTCCCCCCTGGACGAAACCTCACCAAACTTCCCAAACAAAATCAGAGTGTGTCATATACTTTGCTTTGCAAACTTTGATGCAAACTCGTCTAGGGGGAGTGAAGTTATAAACCTCCCAAAAAAGTGGGCTGAGCAACTTAACCATAAGTACACACCGACTACCGCGTGCTGTGTAATATATATATATATATATATATATATACAAATATGTCATATTTATCAAATACCTTTATATGTGTCATCTTCTTTCTTGAATATTAGTAACTCTGAAAGAGACTGAAATGTATGTCATAATAAAATGAAAACAAGAATATTGATTTTATTGTCATAATGCTATTAAGCGTATACTAAATCTTTTCCTAGTACACAAAGAATAAAAGGTTGTATTCATTAATTATTCATGCTACAGAGGAAAAGAAAACTCTATTCACTTCTTTTAAATATTTAACAATATTACACAGCCCACGGTAGTGGCCGTATAGTAATGGTTAAATTGCTAATCCCACAGGAAGAGCACGTTTTGGGTGGCTTATAACTTCACTCCATGTAGAAAAATGGCTTCCCATGGTCAATGAGAGGCAATGACAAGGGCACACTTTTGTCCAATATAATCGGAAGAGTTTCAAATACTGGTAAAAAATGAAAATTCACTAATTCTCTATGTATTTCTGGAAACGATTATTTGTATACGTTAAAAATGTATTTTACAGACAAACTGTTTTTCTTAATTTTCAAACAACATAATTAGTGATACAGTCACATTGTAATTTACAGCCATTACATTGTATGTAAGTTTTCTTATTCTTAACACAATATATGCATAATTTGGTTGAATGTTCATCAATCTGGGGCAAAACATAAATTTTGTGAAGAAATTTAAAAAATGCACTTGAGTGACTCCATATTAATCTGATATCCTGATAGGGTTTTTTGTGTTCAATGTCCTGTTCAAGTTGGTTCTTCTTTACAGAGACAACTCCTATCTTATATTACGCGTTTCGGGCTTTCTTAGACCCTTCTTCAGATGTAGATAACAGATATGTTCAATATTTCATCTTGAAGTATTCGTTTCTTTTTTTCTCTTTGGAGGAATTGCAGTGATATCCTGTATCATTTCAGTTTGAAGTCGTTTTCTTTTACAACGTGTTGTTTTTTGTGGAACAGGATAGGTTTTTAGATGGGGGTGTAGCGTGCACACAGCCTATTGTATGCAAGGAATATCTGCATTTACTTTACTTGCATCAAAGTTGATTAGAAATAGCCTGTCAAGTGTACGTAAGCGTGATAGTGTTTCGTAGCTCATGCCTTCTTTAAAGACTGTGCTACAAATATCTATTAATGCTTTATCTAGGGTAAGACCTTGTGATTTGTGAATGGTAACTGTGTATGTTAGAGTTAGTGAAAATTGTACCTTGCGTACATACATGTCTTTGAAAAGAAGGAAGCGGGCTGTTGAGCATCCTATCCTTTTAACTTCTGATAGTTTGTCAATAGGCGCCAGGCTCATAGATCAAAACTTACCTGATGCAGACCATGCTGCAAACTTACCTGATGGCTTGGAAGGGACTACTTTCCCTAGGGTCTATTTTTTACTCGGGTGGGGCTGGGGAGGAATACTTACCTGGGACTACTTTGAAGGCTATTTAAACCACGCCGAAGAGCATCACACGCTTCGCGCTATTCTGCATCCAGCAGCGTAACGCTCACCGTGCCTACAAGTCTGCATCCAGTCTTCTGCCACTCCCGCCTCGAGTCTGGAGCTCCTAGAAAAAGGGAGAAAGAAGGAGAAAAGGTTAGAACAAGAGCAATACCTTTGATCCTTACCTGAATTCCCAATCCACCGTGCCTTCGAGGTGGAAGAAAAAAGTTATTTTATGCGCATCGCTGCATGTGCTGCAGCGCCGCGCTGAACTCACCGGCCTTCGCAACATCTTCACATTCCACCGCATCCTTCTGCATGTTCCCGCCGCACTCCGGCACCTAAGGGGAACACAGGAACAGCAAGGTGAGCCAAGGGAATAAACAGAGGCAATATTAGTTACCCCCATAGACTTACCTGATTTTACCACCGGGGGTACTATTCCTCTTCAAGGGTCAGCGCAGCCTCCACTGCATCCTCGCCGTACCCCGGCCCCTAAGGGAAACAAAAGGACAGCAAGGTGAAACAAAGGGACAAACAAGGGGAAACCTCCATACCACAATAGACTTAACTGATTTTACCACCGGAGGCATTATTCCCCGAGACTTCATACTTTCTCTCAGTGCCTGAATAAGGAAGAAAGCAACAGGTTACATACTGACATTATTTTATCAAACTGTGTTGGATAATACAAATCCTTACCTGAATATTAGCGGTTGCCACGAGGTACTCTTCGCTAGGGTCAAGCTGCAACCTGCAAGGAGTCGGACAAGACTGAAAGTCAGACATTTGAACTCTTACGAACTACATACTTACGGCGTCTTGCCGGAAATCTCTGAGTCAATATTGTTCTGGAACTCAAAAATTCCTTCGAGCCAGTGAAGCAACTGGTTATCTACGCGCCCCTGCGCTCAATGAAGGATGGAGAGCTCATCTTTCCAAACCATCAGGTGAGATTATAAGAGGGGACATCACAGATGATCAGTGGGGAGAACAGCAGGGGTGGAGGGGGTTAACGCTCAACTCCACGGGTGGTTAATTCCCTTTCTCCATTTGCAGAAGAATATTCCTACGGGCCAAGCAAACGAAACTAGGTGGGCCAGTCCAGTCCATCATCTCGGCACTACGCGTCACATTGGTGAAGACCGCAACTGTCCAGTTCAGATCGAGGCCCCTGTGGGAGCCAGGTGAGCATAAGAAGGAGACTGTTATTTACGTGTGCGTGTTACTTGTGATCAGCTCCGGTTTATGCCATGCCGCTAATGGTGTGCCGCGCGCGCGACCCAAGACCACCATTTACTGCATCGTACTTTACGGTACCATAAATAGCGGGTCTGTATGGTCGGAATAGCCCGTAGAGGTAAGCGATGCCGGTAATCCTTTACCGGTATCGTTTTTCCCTTACCTCCAACCTCGTAATGACCCCCATGAAGTTGTTTACTAGACCTGGTTCTGATACTGGTCTAGGGAAACCAAAGCGGCATTTGGTGTAGTATTTCCCTTTTTTTATATTTGGCACAACAATATTTCCAACATTTGTGTCTTTGAAATTTTAAAATTTGTGCATGAAGGTCAGTATGTGTTGTTCGTGAAGGGTTTTCACAAGTGACATAATTTTGGATGAACTGCAAAACAGTGGCATCACTGTCCTGGCAGATTTAGGAGCATCTTTAATCCATAATAGCATGTGGGTGTGTGGTGCTCCTCTGGCTTGGTATTCTTTTCTCCAAAAGGAGTGTTGAACTTCTTTGAGGGGAGGAACAGTGTTTGCTATGCGTAGGAAATCTTGTAAACCTTCCCATGCATATTCTGCACAACTTAATGTAACAAACCAAGTAGGTGGACCAAGGTTTCTTATCATACAGCGTACATCTCCGTGACGTCGGAACCAGTATTCTTTTGTACCACGCATGTTTTCTAAATGTTTTGTAATACTTGACTGTAAAACCTCATCTTTTTCTTGAACTTTTTGTTATAATTGGGTAGCTGACATATTTTGAAAATGGTTACCTGATTTTAATGTGTGTGCAACTCCGTAGCATAGAGTTGCTTGTTCACTTTCAAAGAGAAGGTGGAATATGTATTCCACGTTTTGTCTGTTACGCTTACTTGATATTCCCGGGGGTGTCTGGAAGGCTCTGAGATCTGGAATCCTGGATGCGTAGTTGCGCAGTGCTGAATAATGAATCTTAGTTATTTGTAGGGTGAGCTATCCGTCCTGCATTTCTTGTGCAGGGGCGTTTGACATTTGCTGGCGAGCTGCCCGAGTTGCTTCACTGGTGCAGTACGCCTTCCTTGGGCCCAGGCCTGTTGTGACCCCGAATCTGCTGGTAGGCAGGTAGGTTTGTTAATTGTAAGTCTTTGTTCTGTTTATGGTGGGAATTTGTTAATATCTTTATCTCATTCTTTTCAGGTGCAAGGGTCTTGATGCTGGCGTGCCGGTTCGAGAGGCACGTTTTCTAGGTAAGAGAAAGCGCGAAGTGCAGTGCCTTTACTGTCTTTTAAAGCAAACCTGTGTTTTCTTCTTCTTCTCCTCACAGGCCTCTGTGGTGCTGCGAGTGGATTAGAGCGCGATGAAAAACAGGCCCCCGGAATCTGTTAAGGTATGTACAGCGCTGAAAGCAAACCTGAATATGTCTCTTTTTCTTTGCAGATGTTGCTGTGGTGCTCCGGATGGAAGCGTGGTGTAGCGCGATGGAATTTGGGTAAAACTGATGGAATTCGATAATTTGGAAGCACGCGTTCTAATATTATTTTTCCGTTTCTCTTTATTGCAGGTCGCAATGTTCGAACAGCAACTGTGGTAGCTGTTCACCGGAAGCCCTTAAACTAGTACTCACAGGTGAGTGATGTTTCTTCTTCTCTCGGTTTCCACAGATTGCAGCCCAGTTGAGATGCTGAGTCCTTGATGGTGTTTTCTCAGGTAAAACAGAATAATCTTGTTTTTGTTCTTGCAGGATTACAGGAAGATGCTGAACACCAGGAGCTGGGCACAGTGAGCTTCACGCTGCGGGTTGCAGAAGAACACGAAGTGTTTTCTGCAGTCAGGGTGTGGTTTATATAGCCCAGGTAAAGTAGTACCAGGGAAAGTAGTTCCAGGCCAGCCACACACAAAACACTAGACCGCATGGCTTGGTTCTTAGAACTAGACTGTGTGGGTGCTTCCATGTTGGATTTAAAGACCAATGTACATAAATGGGACATAGTTTGAACAGCCCTTCCTTTCTACATATGAGTCTGGTGCCAAAAGCGCCAGGTCTGGCTCCAGGAGCCCTTTGCAGTGGTTTTAAGGCCCTCAGGGTTCTGGTGGGAGCCTGCTTCTGGCACAACTTGTGCCCCTCACATCGTTCGAGTAGTTGTTTGGCTGTACCATGTAGTAGATTGTTATTTAAATTGGCTAGTATAAAGCAGGACTTTTAGCATGGTAGAGTTTATGTACCAGATTTCTTATAGTTGAATGATGTGTTGATATCATTTTGATTAGATGGAAGGTGCTTTTGAAAATAGGTCCTGAAATGCAGGCTAATGAATGTCTTGTAGTCCTGTGTATTTGTGCAATGGACAGGCATCCATATTTTGTAGTATTTTCATTTTGATTTTGCCTTTGCTGTTTATATACTGATTGAGGAACTGGCGTAAAGATTTGCAAGATTTTTTGGCAATGTTACACATTGATGTGCACGGCCATTTGTAGACTGGACATTTTGGTTCAGTAGAATGGAAAGGTGATACTGAGTTTTCTGGGGATATTTTTGTGAGCAGAGTTTCTTGTTCCATAATGGTGTTATTAAGTTTTTCATACCCTTGTTGTATTGCTCTGCCCAAAGTGCACGGAACAAACATAAATCATCAATGCAATTACAGAGCAAATACTTTGAACGTAGACAGAAGCAATAACTCACAGCCACGCACTCTTAGAAGATAATCAGCTCTTATACAGCTATTTATTCAAAGCTTAGAAGTACATAGAAATAACTCACAAAAATAATATGGACATAAATCACAGAAGAAGTAAAGAATTCAAAAGGAAATACATCACCGTGAGCGTAACAGGATTCCTCATTGCGTCCAGAAGCGGCTGGAAGACCCCGGGAACAGCCAGGCCGAGAGCACCACAGCTCACAGGAGGGCTGGACGTAAGCATCCTTCTCCGGCTGAAGTCTCACCTGACCACCTCCGGGCTTCCGCATATATGCACACTCCACAAAGGGGAGTCAATTCTTGAACCTTCTGGAAATTGCACTTGCGCAGTTGAGGAACAGCCGTCGGTTTCCAGCTGGGTCAATCGAGAGCTCCCCCCAAGAAGTGCAGTGCCTCCCTTCTCTAAAAACACGCTCCACGGAGAACAGTAGCAAACCATAACAAAGTTAGCTTTCCCAGCAGAAATGTCCTTGACGGCATACCAGGTTTGGAAAGCATGTCTTTCTCAGCACCGTGAATCTAACACTCAGCAAAATGTGTGCAGCTTTTCACTGCGGCATGAAGTAAATATCCATCATGGCTCCGAGCGCTCCCAGAATGCATTGCGCACCAGCGCAATTTTAGATCAAGCATAACACTTGTCCACTGCTATGCATGGCAATTGGGTTTGTTTGCTTTTGTTTATATTCTTATTCATTAAAATATGGTTATGTGCTTGTGGTGTGACTCCATTTACCTCCACAGATGTTTAAGAAGCTATTTTTGTTGATATTCCATTTATTGATAAGTCTTTTTTGTAGTTTAGTAGTTAATTTTGTTAGTGGTTTCATTCTGTGTCATTGTTTTTTTAATGTTATGTTATTGGATGTTAAGAGATAGAAGAAATAATCATATGCATTTTTTGCAATTTTTACAGGGTAAATGGCAGAGATTCTACAGAAAAGCATGCAATGTATGCATTTGTGAAGGTGTGGGAAATAAAGCAGAAGGATTTCATATGGAAGCAGTGGTGTCGTTTGAGCTGGGAGCCTTTCTAATGATATTGGGCCTCATTACGACCCAGGCGGTAAGGGGTTTACGCCAGCGTTAACAGCGCCGACCCTTACCGCCTGAGTACGAGGTCCCTTAGCGCCATGGCGGATTTAACACCTGCTTTTAGCAGGTGTTAAAATCCATGGCGCTAAGGGACCATGGAGTTAATTACGCCACTGTAATTTACGGTGGCGTAATTAACGCCTTCCCCACTCCCATTATGCCCTATGGGGCAAAAATGGGAATGGGGAAGGGTAAATGGGGATTGGGGACTTACCGCCCCGCCAAGGTCGGAATGGGGCGGTAAGTCCGCCAACCACCATGGCGGAATTGCAACCTTAGCGGCATGGTTCTCCGCCAAGGTCGTAATGAGGGCCATTGTCTGTGCGTGTGCTTGAATGAAGAAGCATGTACTCATCCTGGCTGCGTGTAATTTTATAACACACTGGACAGCCTTTTTCATAATTTTTATTTATCCCATCTTTTAATATGAAATAACATTTTTTTAGATGTGTGTGTAGACAAAAATTGGGAGAGCAGAAAGGTTTGCAATTGACACTTCATCATAGCAGATGGGAGAAATGACAGTAAGTCCATTTTACAGTTTATACAGGTTAAGTGGCAGTTACTTTTTATATATTTATTTATTTTATTTTACATTTTTAAAGCTCTCACACAGCCAGCGGGCATCGAGGCGCTGTTACAGGAATTGTTTGTTTTTCGTTGTGTAATTATTTTGTCTTAGTTGCGTATTTATAACGCGCTTAAACACCGAGAGGTTTATAAGCGCGGACCCAGGAATCAAACCTGTGTTGCTTTGTGTCATCTTGCTTCCAAGGCGCGCACTTTGCCGCTGAGCTATGCTCCCAGGATGTATTGTATTGCTAGAAGAGCTGCACATGTACTGTGTAGAAAATATTCATACCTGTATTCTGTGTTCATGCATGTGGATGTGCATGAATCTACAAGTAGAAATCTTGTGGAGTTTTATAGTAGTTGTTTCTTTAGGTCCTTCGCAGTCAGAGCCGAATTGTACTGAGAGTGATCAATAGTACATCTAAAGTGCTGATCTGTGATGATAGAGTTAGATGTAGGATTCTTGGATGTGATTTGTGGATGATTGTGTGACTGCTTAACAGTAGCCAATGTGAAAATGGTGCAGAGAGTGAAGTGGAAAGGGTAGGAGGGCTTCCCCATTGTTACAATCTCCGCAGTCACCGCGGCTGTCCGTGGACAGGACGTGCCACATCCGGGGTTACTCACAAATCCAGCATGGAAAAGAGACTGCAGGGATCAGCCAATCAAATGTTGAGGTTGTGGTTTATGTTGAAAGAGGCTGTGTGTAGTGAATATGGCAAAGGTGGAAAAAGTCAGGGTGTTGGTGGATGGAGATATGTTTTGTGCATGGTTTTGAGCAGTATGCTAAATGCAGGAATGTGGCAAAAATGTTGATGTTAAAGGAGTGGAGGTGGCGTGGAGCACTGTGCCTGGTTTCAATGTGCAGGGAATTGTACTATTTGTGGAGATATAGGCAGGGTGAACAGTCCACATGTAGTTATTTTGCACTCTGGTGCTTTGCATTTGGGCTATGTCAGTGCCACTACTTTGTTGGCAGATTTGGAACACTTGGTTCAGGCAGTAATGAAAATACTTCCAAATGCCAAGGTTATTTTTTATGGTTTAGTACCTAGGGAAATATGGGACAATAGTTTTGTTTTTTGTCCTCAGCTAAATATTGCTAGGTGTGCAATCAACCGAGACATGTTTGCTTTCATGCTAGGAGCTGGTATGTTCTTTTGTAAAAATGAGAACATTGATTCTGATAATGTTGTTTATTTGAAAGAAGATGGCATTTATTTATCTTTTATGGGAAATGCTATGCTGTTTTGGAACAGAAGGGTTGCTTTAGAGAAGGTAATGTGAAGATTTTTGGAGGAAAATAAGAAAAAGAAAATACAAAATAAAAGGTGTTTCTGAAGCATCTGCAAAAAAAAAACAAAAAAAGGCTCTTTTCAGAGCCAACCTCAAAGGGGAAATGGGGCACACTATTTAAATTTTCACTCCCCTTGTTTAGATTTTTTGATTTGTCCGCGGACACCATGGTTGTCCGCGGACACCGCGTATTACGTACAGGGATTTTGGGGTTGAGAGGCATGCAAACGAGACTGAGCAGAGTAAGGGATTGGTCAATAAGGTTTACTGGCTGTGATATGTAAGAAGAGAGTTTGTCAGAAAGTATTATTCCTGAGAGGAGAGAAGATAGCTATGGCTGTGTGTTTCAGAAAGCAGATTGTTTGGATTTTGGGAGATTCGTGGATAAATTGGTTTGATGTTCATGCAGATCACTGTGGAGTGGATTCTCTCATGTGGAAGTGCACTGGCATGGAGTGCTTGGAATGAAGTGGCTGGATTTGGTATCTCTATGTGCTTCTTTGGTGACACAGTGTCCTCCAGACATTATTATTATTCATTGTGGAGGGAACATTTTAGGGCATTTGATGGAATCTCTTTGCAATTTGCAATGAAAGAAGGACTTGGGAAAGTCATGGACATGTATCCAAACTCCAGAGTATTTTTTTCCCGTATTGCGCAGAGACAAATGTGGTTGCGTTCTTATTCATTTGGTCCACAAATGGAGAAAACAAGGTGCAATGTTAACAAGGCTGTTTTTGCCTTTTTGAGAGATGTTGGTATGTCCTCTTTTCAGAATGAAAACATTATGTTTTGCAGCACACACATTTTTCACAGAGATGGAGTAGATCTTACTTATGCCGGCAATCTGATTTTTCTGCTGAAATATACAAAATACATTTCAACCTTTTTTGTAATTACAGCAATCCATTTTGCAGTAGGTGTGGACCATTTGAAGTTTTCGAAGCACAAAAAAAACACAAAAAGGCTCTTTTCAGAGCTATCACTTCCTCCCACAGAAAAGTGCAGCACCCCCAAAAAATAAATGTCTGCGGACTGTCCGCAGACTTCTTAAAAATGCACACGCCCATGCACTATTTATTTGTCACTTCTATTTTTAAACTGTGAAAGGCGGCTCTGAAAAGAGCCTTTTTTTGTTGGTTTTTGTTGTTTTATATATTTTTTGGTTTTTTAAACACGACACACAGGAAAGGAGGGGAAAGGAGGGTAAGGAAGGGACATCATCCACGGGGATAAGAAAGGGCAGGTGGAAAGAGGAAGATGTAGGGTGGACCTTATTGAGGTAGGTTTCAGACCTTCTCATGTTCCTTGACCACAGTCTCGAAAGCACTCTGAAGGTTCTCCCCACTGCAGAGCACCCCATCGCAGTACATGCACAATATTGTGACCTTCGAAAGGTAAGGGTCAACAGCATCATGGATGGCCTGCGAGGCAGCTGGAGGAATGCACTGTCCCACAGGAGTGTCTTTTGTGATGACAGGAGCAGAAACAGAAGATGCTGCAGAGGAACTCAACCTACTATGTTTACCGCAATGTACAACCTTACGAATAGCCCCTTCGTGGAATGACTTTAGGTGTCGCTTCATTTATGTGGTACCATAGCCATCCGAACCAGGCTTGCCACGACTCAGCACCATGTGGCACTGAGTGCAGATCATCGTGCTCGCATCAGCTTTTGCCTTTCCATCAATGGTGGTAAATAACCGCCACACCCAAGACTCACAATGAGTGCTAGTAGTAGGGACTTCCACTACCTCATCCTCTTCATCCCTCTCATCTGCATCCTCATGCCTGTTCCCCTCTGCAGGCCCTTGGGGATGTGGTGGCGGTGGAGAGGGTGGGTGTGCTAATGCCAAGGCAGTAGCAGCAGAAGCAATTTGGGATGCCATCTGGAAGGTTAATAAACAGGAACCAGGAAGCAAGAACAGCAACCTGCACAATTGTCCTGTTGTAAATCTTGGAAATCCAAAAGCAGAATGAGTATCAGCTCTGGGGGTGGCCTTTTATAGGGGTGCAGGTGTGCGCTTCACGGACACCTGTGCTGGATTGCAGACACATTGAACACCAATAAAGGGCTCATAAAGTTCCAGAAAGTATGTAGATCCGCAGGGACATTGTCTGGGACATGTGCAATGGTGCACCTTTCCTGTAAAATACCTTGTATTACTCAAAAAAGCACTTTTTAAATGTTTGGGGGCCTGGACAGTGTCCGCAAATAAGGACACACTCTCAGCATGGGTTCAGTCACATGATGACGTCGCGGACACACCCCCATTTTGGTTAATTATGGACAGGCGGACATCTTGTGTGTTTTAAGGACACCTCATTTTAATTACAAACAGTATGAACAGATATATTGTCCTTAGGACACCCCCATTTTGGTTAATTATGGACAGGCGGACATCTTGTGTGTTTTAAGGACACCTCCATTTTAATTACAGACAGTACGGACAGGTATAGTGTCATTAGGACACCTCCATTTTGGTTAATTGCAGACATTATGGACACCCACGCTGTCCGCAGACACCCTAACTGCCTTTAAAAAAAAATAAGACACATGCATATACTAAGAACACACTTAACATTTTATTATTGTTTAACAGTATAAAAATTATGAAAGAGAGGGGGAAGCAGAAATTGAAACAAATACAGGGGAATTAGGGGTTTGGACATGATGTATGGGAGGGGAGAAAGGGATGGAAATCTCATCGTAACGTTTTTCCTGCTGGGGAGGGTTTGGGGATAGTTGGCTGGGACATGGAGAGGGGGAACAGGTACATGTGGGACAGTAATATTTAATCTTTTCTTTAATGTGGTCCTCAATAAACTGTTTTAGAAGATTGACCTTTTTCATGAACATATCCATTTTTAGTTCCATTCGTTTCAGAGGATCTTCTAATGTCTCTCTTGGTATACTATACTTATTGTCTGTATGGTCTGTTAAAAAATATATATGTTAACTACACATAAAGTAATGGTTATTAATTGGCTTACATAGAGAAATGTTGTGTCTACCATTAGTATCACGGTCTTCACTCATTTCATCTCATGGAAAATTTGCATCCAGCCATTCCAAAGTACTGGGCATGTACAAATAAATAAATATTAGTTTTAGTGTACGTAATAAAGAAAATGTATAAATATATTAAATAAATATTGTGTACTTACTAGTTTCTTACAAACTTTTCATGCTACTGCTGTGTAGGTATGCTCTTGCTTTTTGCTGCAAAGTTTCTGTGAGGTAATTCTGTTGGAGGCATATTTATTCTGTTTTGGTATATTACATTATATTGGCAACACTATTTCAGTGGATGGTTGGTGTCTTACATATACAGTTTCCACTTCTTATTTAATATTAAATGTAATGTATTTATGTGGTGCTTTTTGAACATGTTTGGTGTTTTTATTGTATGATACAATAATGTAAGATACCCCCTAAGTTTTTGGATAGTGTTGATGGTGACCGTGTCCATCCGCGGACATGCGCATGGTCCGCAGACATCAAAATCAATAGCGGGGCAGGTGGTTCAGTATTTTCTATGTTATATGTATGTAAGCTAAGGGAGACTTAGTAAACATTTATAACATTTACATTATCTATATCTATATATCTCTGATAGTAGCATTGTAGAGGTAAACATGTGACACTCTACAACTGTGCAAATCAAAGCAACTCAAGAAATGTTACTTTCTTGAAGAGTCAACATGACATCAGACAGAATGCTATCTGCATGAAACATGTTAGAAATCAGTCTTCCCTTTAAGACTGCTTTCACATTCTCCTGAAGAACATCTATACAAATCTTATTAAGCATTTCTTCAGATTACCTCATATTAATTGTAAGTTCCTGGAATTCATAACAATTCCAAAGGTTAAAATGAACAATGCTTCCTTTATTTTTTTGACCATCCTTAGATTGCAGCATTTTGAAACTGGTTGACCCTTCACAGGAGTTAATTGTAATAAGTCTTCAGAAACAAGTGCATGTTTACCTCCAAAAAGAATTGTAGCCAGTCTTCAAAACCTCTTGCAATCACAAGTGAATGAAATCTAGCATCAAGTTCAACACCATGCTTACTTCATCTACAATCAAGGTATTTAATTTTCTAAGAACTTTTTCTAAATCTGGTGCTGCACTTCATAAGAGTTTTCAATACTCTAATTTGTTTGCATGCTCCACTGGTAGCATCAACAGTTGATGTAAAGTAACACCTCCTGCATTGAATGCTGCTAAACCTGTTGGAGCAGTTACAATACATGCCAAAGAGCAATACGTGACATTTTGGATCATAGCTCTTACTGCATGAATTAAAAACGATGTACAGGTTTCTGCCTGGCCACTAACATACAACAATACAGATGTGTATTGGACACAAGAACATTCATGCTTGTCATGCTGTAAACCATGTAAGAACCTATCTTTTATTTTATAACACGCTTCTTTTTGCTCTGTATTAAGTTTAATATTTAATCATAATTTGCATCTGCCACTTTAGTTTGTTGCATTGCACTTTCTACTTCTTCCATAGCAAGCTGAACATCAGTTTGAATAATTGGCTCACCAAGCACATTTTGACTTCTTGCTGCAGAACCTTGACTTTCCTCATGAGTCTCATTTGCCAATTCACCTGCCAATAGTTCTTGACATATTTCTCTGCAGATTGGCAAGACTTGCCTTCTCATGTCTCATTAGACAACCAGTACATCCATGCACTTTAAACCATCCTCTGTCAGTGTTTGCTTCAATATTTCGATATGTGTAGCATTCTGCTACTTCACATAAACAAAACATCCTCCAACTCGATTTCGATTTGGATAATATGTTTCAATCAAGTTGGTTTTTCTAAATCTCTGTAATGTTAGGTACTGTTTCAGCTAACTGTCGAATTTCACTCAAAGGCTTCAGTACCTGATTTCTAGTACTAGCTGGACAGATTCTTAACCAAAGTACATTAATGCATACAGAGGCAAACTAGTAAGCCAATATTCAGCTTTGTAGCTACCATACTCTCGATGTGAGTGCATCTTTAGACCAAAGCTTAGAAGTTTCTAACTAAGGCTTTTATCTGCTGATAAATCTGCCCATACCCCAGCTGCATTGCTCTTTTCAGCTTTTGTTATGTATGATGTTACATAACAAGCAACAGCTGCCGTATCATCAGCAATATACGTCAGTATTTGCATTCTATTTGTATTTGCATTTGTATTTGCTGAGCAATGACAGGATTGTAATCATTAATGCATTGGCATTCCCTATATCTTTTTAAATGATAGGTATTTCTTGGTGACTTACCAGTAACATGGTGTCGAACAGATGGCATCAAACTATTAAATTGACCAACTGGTGTCATAGGCCTTGGAAAGCCAAATCTGCACTGAGTGTAGTACTTGTCTTTACATTTGTATTTTCAATGACAGTACTTTCCACATGAGTGTCTTTGAAATCTTCCCGCCTTGTTCCGTAGATCAGCGTTCACATACTGAGGAGGAATGGAACAAGTCAACTATTTTTCTATGAACTCTATCAAACAGCCATCACTCTTTTCACAAACTGATGAGCAGCTTCAAACTGCTATGAATATGTGGAGCCCCACATGCCTGGTAGTCTTTCCTCCAAAAGAAATGTTTCACAGTGCCTAAGGGACCATTTTCTTTATTACATATAAAGTGTAACATGGCTAACAATCTGTGATGAAAGAACCACAAAAAGTTACAGGGTTCATGGAACACAATTCTCCTGGTGTCATGTGTTCTCTTTTTTCTTTCTGTGGATTAGTTTCATAAATCCACTCTGCAAGATCATCTCAACCATACTCAGCACAATTTAAAGTCACAAACCAAGTTGGAGAGCCCAGGTTTCTGATCATGCATCTAACACCTCGGAGTGTCTCCAATACCAATATTCCTTAGTTCCTCACTTTGTAGCAAGAACATTGGTAAGTTTATCCTCTAAAACGTAATTTTTTTCTTTTACCTGTTGCAGCATCTCACCTGCAGAAAGGTTTTAAAAACTAGTTCCGGTCTCAAGGGTATGAGCAACAGCAAAACATAATGTGGAAAATTCACTTTCATACAATAAGTGAAAAATATATTTGACATTGGTGCAGAATTGGGAATCTTCAGAATACATTCTTGTACAGCGATACTCTGAAGAAGAGACTGGAACCTTCAGATCATCCAATCTGCCTCCTGTACCAGTAGGAAAAAGCATAGGGAAACAATGAGCTTCTAACGTCTTTTCTCAGATACTGATTGGTGCACCTTTAGTTGCATAAATTTGATACAATTCTAAACTGTTGCCCATGCCTTCATGTGGGTGTAGAGGATGAATAGGTTAATGTTCATACAAACTATTCCCTTCTGCAACAGATAGACGTTGGAACTGACCTTCACTGATTTTGTTTGTTGACTCAACATCAAGCCTCCCTTGAACTTCTTCCTGCTCCCACTTGCAAGGCTAAGAACCTTCGGGTTATTTTTGACTCCACACTTTCCTTTTCTCCTCACATCTCTGATGTCTCAAAACAGTCTAACTACCAATTGCACCTCCTCAGATGTATTCTTCCTTTCCTCTCCTTCCCCCAGAAGCTCACATTCTCCAGAGCTCTCGTTCTCTCTGGGCTTGACTATTTCAACAGCCTCTTTCTAAATCTGCCTGCAACCACTCTCTGTACTCTGCAGCTCATCCAACACAGGACTGCAAGACTTATCCTTGGCCTCAAGCCCTGGGATCGTATCTCTCCAGCCCTGAAATCTCTTCATTGGCTCCCAGTGGCTGCAAGGATTAAATTCAAGACCCTTTGCATTGTCCACAAGGCTCTCTGGGTCCTGGGTCCACAATACCCTCAACTCTCCCTCCATAAATACATTCCTACTCCGGCTCTTCGCTCCTTCACCTCCAACTCCCTCAGGGTCAGCCTCTTCTCCAAGCAACGAGTTTGGGGTAGATCCCATTCCTCGTCTGGGGCTTCCCTCTGGAACAGCCTCCCTGCTTCTCTGAAACTCGAGTAGAACCATCTTCGGTACCGGAAGCACCTCAAGACCTTCCTCTTTGCTTCTGCCTTTGCTCTTCCTCTCCCCTGCTAATCTGTCTGCTTTGGCACTGGGCACCTGGTTACCCACACTGCCTCCTGGCAACTCCTGCACTTAGGTCTGTATCTGCAACCCTACAGTCCCCTTCCAGCACGTATTGGACAACTGTTGTCTACACATTAATCGCACACTTACCACCGGCTTGCCGCTCTACCTGTTGTGTTCTATCACGTGTTCAGCACTTTCCACTTCCCCCTCCCCCCGGACTCCCTCCCTCTCTCTTCCCTGCACTTTCAAATTCACAATGTCACTGGGCCTAGTAAGATCATTGTTTGTCCTCCCTTGTTTCCCCTCCTTTGCCTCGTCGCGCTCTGAAACACGTGTGTATGGTTGCGATACAAATGCAAATGATATATCATATCATACAGTCACACTGCCTTTTTTGAGAAATCCAAAGGTGACTCACTTACTAGTCCTGGGATCTGTCATCTAGGTGGCCAGGACACAGCCATTGCAATTGGATCCACTTCCTGGGGGTGAACCAGTGGGGGAGGATCACCTGGCTGAGGGGTCTTCAGTGAGTGGAAGTGGGGCACCAAGGGTTGAGACGTGGTATCCCTTCCTTGGAAAACATTTTCCCCATCCTACCCTGTAGGATATTCAAAAACTCTATCCCCCTTTTCCCAACACAAACACTTTCTTACACTGTAACAGACAATGGACAAAAACCAGAACCTTTTACTTGACATGTCCCAACACACGGGTCAAGCAGAGTCAGGCAATTGACACTAACCATGCACACCTGATGGCCCTTTACCTTGCCCACAGGGATAAAAGGTGGAGCATGAAAGCATACTTTGAGCAAGGCCAAACGCACGAAGACACAGCTACACTGAACCAGCAGTTCAAATGGAGGAGAAATGTGGTGAGACCTGGAAGGAGGATGAAGGGGGAACTGCCCTTGCCCTTTTCAACTCAGACCCACAAGGCCTCCGAAAGGGAAATCAAAAGACTGGGAGTTACAGCTGGCGTGCAGAGTAACAGATGTCAACGGGGCACGTGGGCCTCCCGCATTGATAGCACAGGCGAGGAGGCATGCTAGCTACCGTGGTACTGTCCTTGACTCCAGAGGCAAGACAAGCCAACAGGTTCAACACAGCCAGTGAGTCGGAGAAAGCTGAGAGCAAACCGACGTGTGTTGAGCCCAAAGTTGCAAGTGGCAACATTAGATGAACGCGGCAACCTGAAACAAAGAACTTGTGTGTTTGAACTTTATGTGAAAGCCCATAGAAGGACTCTTGTTGGCCCCTTTTGTGTTGAAAATTGCAAGTACCAGAATCCCTAGGAAAGGGTGACATGAGATGTCAGAGTGGTCCTACAAAGGTCACATCAAATCCTTTGTACAATTGAAAGTCTCTGACCCATGGCAGAGAGAAAGTTAGGGGAGGGAACGCTGCTTTCTGATAAGATTGTGAACTGTGAAATAAAGCAAGTGTGAACCTGACAGAGGGATGCCGAAAGAAAGCTAGGGAATCCACGCTTTCTGATGAAAGTAAGCAAATCATGAACTGTGCTAAAAAGATAAATGAACTGTGTTAAAGAAAGGCTGTGGTGAACCTGACGGAGGGAAGCCCAAGTTGACAGGTTGAGATACAGCAGACTGTGAACAGTGTGTTAGAACAGCTATATGAACCGGATGGAGGGATCCCAAGGGGAGAGCTGACGAGACAAATCATGTACTGTGATAAAGCAAGTTAAACTGTGTTTCTGACAAGAATGGCAATTTGAACTGTTTATCTGAAAAGAGTCAACCCGGCCGATGTTTGTCCATAAGAAGAAGTTGTTCAAAAGGACATTAAGACTGTAGAAAATTGCAAACTGCAGTATAAAGTGTGTAGTGAACCCGACAGAGGGAGGGCCAAGTTACAAGGATGATCCGAGCCCGACGGAGGGAGATCCTAGGGGCAAAGAACAATCACCCAGGTGTAAAACCACTAAAGGAAATTTTGTTTGTTTGTTTGTTTGTCATTGTGAGTCAATCGGCCTTCTAGGGCAAGAGATTTTTGCAGGAAAGAGACTTAGGCCCTCATTACGACCCTTGCGGAAATCGGAAAACGATGGCGGAAATGCAATACCGCCATCGAATAGCGCTCGGTGCGACTATGACCCGTCACCGCAAAGTACGAAGCCATTAGCGACACCGTAGTGAACGCCAACGCTAACTGCACCAAGCACGCGCGCGCGCGCCATGCAAAACCACAAACACCACCATGGCGCAACGGTACGCCAATTCCGACCCTAGCGGACATGTACCTAACGCCATCAGGCATGGCGTAATGTACCATTCCGCCATGGTGAGAAGTACGGCATCGCGAATCAACCGTAAACGGCCCCACTGAGTGCCTGTACACCGCTCCCTGCCCACAAAGTACAACTCCCCGTAGGTGCAATGAAGCCACAATGCAACCATTGAAATGTACAAGTCACCCATGCATGGCAACGAACAAAAGAAACACAAGAGGGGCCAATGGGAGCTGCAGGGCACAGATGGCACGAATACAGAAGCCATCCCAATGGACATGACCACAGTCCCCCACCAAGAAACGCACGCAAACACAGGCACCTGTGACCAGCCATATTCCGAGAATCACATCATTCCACCAGTCCACCTGGCTGACCGGCATCTGTTACACAAAACCCAATCCCCCGCCCCTGAGCATGACAACATTCAAACTGTCGTATTGGCAGCCCCCATCCCTGACCTCACGGGCTTAGTAGGCAAACGCGCCCAGTACAGTACCACGCAACTAAACTCCGAAGCTGGAACCCAATGCAGATCTCCTCACAATACATCGCCCCCCAAATAGGCATATGCCACATCACTTGCAAAGAAAAACGCTACACGGGCCAAATCAGAATAGAAATTTAATGCACATCAAAGTCACCAAGCCCATACAGCCATCAGGCCATGAACTCCTAAACACCAATCACCATTGTGGGCTGCATCCGCAAGAAATGACCAGCCACTACTTGTGTGTCGTCCTGTTCCCTCATGGTACACAGAGCCACATTCACGTACGAAAAGGCAACATGGAAGCGCACAGAACCGCAGGGCCGTCCCAATGGGGAGGCACTAGTCCAGCTGAAAGGCCGAAATGTTGCTCCGAGCCACCAGTACTGCGTAAGGGCATGTGGGCCATTGGCGATCGTCCCATAAGATCGTAATGCTGCTCCACTGATTAACACGAAGCAGCAGGTGTCGGGAGTAAAACCCATCTGCAGGAGTGGCATACAGATGGCAGTGGCAAAAGGGGAGGAGATACCTGTCAACCAAAAGAAAAGAAAAAGAACAGAATGGCCATCAGAACTACATTCCAACAACTCACTTCAATGATCACACGAAATCCACAGCCATATGCATGCTAGCCCACTCCAAAGGATCATCACCACCCCAAAACCACTTGCGACTCCTAACCATCTATATCGAGGTGCAAACACCATCACAAACGAGTGTACCTGTGCATGCGTCTGTCAAAACAGAATCCATCGGATGGGAATGTTAATGTGCATGGACACAAGTGTCTGAGGGCGTGTCGAGACAGGGAGGGCTCAACAAGGCCAGATAGACGATGGTCCCACCATGGCAGCCCTGCATCACATAGCGTAGGGGAGGCGGATAGATCCCAAGAAGCCCTGTACATGGCAAACTCTGTATCAAATCACCTGCCCATGCATCCATTCATCATTCCCTCATCCCGGAATCAAAACGCCTGAATAATTACTCACATAACATTAGAAACATCCATTGAGTCTGTGCGTTATGCAGCCTGCAAAATCCACAGTGCCCCAGCCCGTAATTCCAGTGTAGTGAAGTAACATGTATGTGGGAACGGCCGGCCTCATCGCCCACGTAGCAATTGCGCATCCCAAACTATTCATATCAATCATTGCTTCCTCGCCATGGGCCCTGTCTCAAGGACATTGAACAACAGAACGTTATATTTGCAGTCAGACCTGTGGGCATCTCCTCGCCGCTAGCTGGAAACCGAAAGCGCCGCCCTTGGAATTCCACATTTGCAACATCACGCCGAAAAGGCATCTGTGGCCGTTTGAAATCACTAATTATTCCATCGAGTGCGGCTGTGTGTGAAAATGGCAACTGCCTTCACCCACAAATGGGACGCCCCGCCCGTCATTGCAACTCGGTAAAGTGATGCATGAGGGCCCACCGTTACTCGAGTACTACATTCCACTGACCCTTCACAAGTCTGTTCGCGACTGCACAGATAGTATGTGCAACAATGGGACCACAGCAGAATGAACATGTCAACCAATGTTACACTGCCATCGGGTACAAATACATGATTGCAATAGCAAGATGCCATTCCCAGATTTGCAGCGTTGTGCGCGGGACGTGCTCGGCCAAAGGGGAGAGCAGCTTGCACAGGTGGAATTAATCACCACAGGTGGAGGCCATACAGCCTGAAAACACATAAATTGCACAGCCAGTCTCCTCCCACAACCACACCGAAATGCTACCGGCAGGACTCGCGATGTTGGCCCTGGGGGACCTGATAGCACTGCAACTACTCCAACTCCAAGAAGAAGACGAACACCAACTGCTACCGGCCGCACGAAGGAGACGCAGGAGGAGGAGGAGGCCAAGGCAGGGCCAGCAAGGGCCGCCAGCACAGCCACTACCACCACGCAGGCAGCCCGCAATCCCACGCCTCCGAGCACATCCGTTCAACCTCACTGATGAGCAGATCCACACCCTCTACCGTCTGGACCGGGACACCATAGCCGCCATTGTGGACATGACACAGGCTGACCTTGTCAGCATGATAGATAGCCCAACCGCCATCCCACCCCTACTGAAGGTGGTGTCTGTACTCCACTTCCTGGCCACAGGCACCTACCAGCACACAGTCGGACAGTTGCATGGCATTTCTCAGCCACTGTTCTCACGGACACTATTGCAAGTGCTCGATGCCCTCCTGCAGCACGCAGACGACTACATCTCTCTACCACGCTCGGAGCAGGAAATTACCAACACAAAAGTGGGATTCCATGCACTTGCCGGCATACCGGGTTGCATTGGTGCCATCGACTGCACCCATGTGGAATTGGTCGTCCCACATGCCATGGAGGCCCAGTACCGCAACCGAAAACAATTTCATTCCCTGAATGTACAAATGGTGTGTGACTCCAACAGGATCATTACACATTGTTGTGCCCGATTCCCTGGATCAACCCATGATTCTATGGTCTTGAGGAACTCTACAATACCACGCTACATGGAGCGACACGCAGGGAACAGATCCTGGCTACTCGGTGAGTCTCATTACATGCATGATTATGTGGGGAATGTGATTTGGCAATGACCTGGCAGGAAGGGGGGGGTGTGCGTACGTAGCAATGGCATTCCACATCATACGTTTCTCGTCCACATACAGGTGATGCTGGATATCCACTGAAGAGATGGCTCCTCACACCAGTCCGGAACCCACGGGACCAGCATGAGGAGGACTACAACCATGCCCACTCACGTACCCGTGTAGTCATTGAACAGGCATTCGGCCTACTGAAGACTCGTTTCCGCTGCCTCAGCAGGTCTGGCGGGGCACTCCTGTACCGCCATGAGAAGGTTGCAAAGATGGTCATGGCATGTGTCATGCTCCACAACATGTGCGTACGTAGAAATGTGCCCATGCCCCCTGACGCAGAACTGCAAGCACATGATGATGGTCATGATGAGGGTGGGGATGTGGCAGCACCTCATGGAGTCTGCGAGGCACCGGAGGCCCGTGACATTCGTCAGCATCTCATTGATGTATGCTTCTAGCACTCACGCCTGGTGGCTGATACATGGACACGGGACTCGTGGCACTGTGCGTGTCTGGGACATGCACAATATGGACTGTACGCCTATGATGGCCTAGTACACAGAAATCAATGTCCACACATCTCATTGGTTGATCGTGCACTTTTTATGGCATATGTGATGTCATGTTGAACACCCTATCGACCCGCCACCCAAGTGAGCCCAACACACCCCCTCCACCCTCCTACCTCCCCCACGAACCCCAGTGTCCAAAGATGCTCATTGTCAGTGGGCTGTCGCTATTGCAAGCCCCCTCTGCGGGTATCAGGGGCACCCCTGCCTGTGGAGCGCAGGTTCCTTCCAGATCTACGTTGGGGGCTGCCCTGGACGGAACTTGCAACGGATGATGTGTCTGCCTGCTCACCTCCATGCATGTCCCTAAGGGTTTGCGAGAGCTCAGTGAGCACACGGCGCACTGCGGCAAGTTCGGCACATACGTCTTTGGACGTCGCATGCAGTTCCCCCCTCAGGCTCTCGGTGCTTCTCTCCATTTGGACTCTCAGGCTCTCGGTGCTACTCTCCATTTGTGCCCTCAGCGTCTCTGTGCCTCTCTCCATTTCTGCCCTAAGTGTCTCAGTTGATGTTTCTATGTCTGCCTTAGTGCCCCCACATTCATCGGCATGGTCCTTGAGGAGCGTGGCCATTTGCTGCTGTTGCACGATTAACTGGTCGAGGGACTGTTGCCTCTGCTGGGCCATGCCCATTTGCGGGGGTGTCACAGAGGGGCTGTTGTCCTCATGTTGCCTTGCCACAGGGCTTGGGGGGGATGGCCAGTCGTTGTCTTGTGGGTGCCCCTGCGTGGTATCCTCATGTTGTACGGGATGGGACAGACAGGGGGATTGGGACAGGTCATGGATGGATCTGACTTCGACATCCCCGTTTTCTGTGTCGGAGCATGCTGCCATCAATGGGGTGTCACCTATGGTGCTGCTGCCACCAGAGGCAGTGCCTTCTGTGGCATCCATTGGGGGGACCTGTGGTGGTGGTGTTGTGGGCATGCTGGCTGCTGGGGTGCCTGTTGATGTTCCCTCCTCTGTGCTGCCACCTGATTTGTGCTGCTGCCGTGTCTTGATGCGTGCAGCTGAGGTGGAGGGTCTCTGGCCGTTGGTCTTGGCCCTCTTTGCAGGTGTGCTGGTAGGGGTGTCCTGTAGCTCGTCGTTTGGATCGGACCCTGTGGTGGAGTAAAGGAGGGCGAGGGTTAATGATGGGTCTGTGGGAATTGGAATGGCATTGTATCACATGCTCTGGGGTGGTACCTGAGGGTGATTTGGGTCGGGTCCTTGGAGGTGCTTTGATTTGTGTGTGGAGTGAGGGTGCAGTTGTTTGGCAGCCTGCAGTTAGGGTGTGCCTGCTGCACGTGTAGTGCGTGTATTAGGGGTTTTTAATTATTTATGTATTTATTGTGGGTTTTAACGTGCGCTATCAGGCCGATGTGTGTGGCCGTTCTCCTGGACATGTGTTTCTGTTGCACTATGTGGACGCATGGTACTTCACATGGATGGACTGTGTGGATTTGGCATTGTTTTATCTGGTACACCTACCTGAATCTTCGGATGTCTGCACTCCTTTCTCCATCCCTCCGACTCCCTCTATGCTCTCCATTCCGATGGTGGAGGCACAGATTTCTTCCCAGGGGGTCAACTTGATGGGTGATTCAGGACCTCCCCCGGTGGCTGTGGCAATGTTGCGGTTGGCAGAGAGTATGCTGCGGACGCGTATCCGCAGGTCGTCCCATCGCTTGCGGCATTGCTGTGGGGTACGGGGTGCGGTCCCCACCGCACTTACCCGCTGTGCCACCAGAGCCCATATGGTCTTCTTGTTTGCAAGTGCCGTTCTGGTCATTTGCGTGGAGAAGACGACGGCAGCATTCTCCTGGAGGGTCTCTGTTAGCACGGTGAGTTCCTCGCGGGAGAAGTGGACCTGCCGCTTGCGGTCGCACGCTTTCTTCGCTACTTTTCCCATTTGTCTTGGTTTCGCTAGGGTGGGTGACGGGTTGGGGTGTGTTTCAGGGTAGTGATTTTAGTGGTTGTGTGGTTTTAGTGGTTTTATAGGTGTACGCCGGGATGTTTCCCGTTCCGGGCCCATGTTTTAACTTCCGTTTCCGTATATTTCCGGTCACCGTACTTTCCGGTAGGCGCACACTGCGGTGACCGCTAAGAGGGGTGGCGGTATTGCACCTAGGGCGCCGTACGGCGGCGGTGTGGGCCGTTTTGGGGTCATTTCCGCCATCGCGGACTTTGCACTTCCGCCGTGGCGTGGTGCTCGTGCCCGATGGGTCGGAATGGGCCGCACTTTGCTCCTTCGTGCAATGGCGGAAACGCTATTTACGCTGTGGCGCTCCGGTCAGTCGCTTTCCGCAAGGGTCGTAATGAGGGCCTTAGTCTCTGAAAATCTTTAATATTGTTGAACTGGAACTGTGAACCACGTGTTAACGAGGCCCAGGAGTATGCTGTGCTCAGAAGTCCTGCCTTGTCCCATGCTTAATACATGGGGAAGGGAGACCCAGCCATACCTTCCTGACTTATCATTTTGTGAACACTTCTTTCTTTTCTGGTGAACATTATCTCACACTCTTTTTGTAAGTTAGTAGTAAGGATTGGCAACAGATTTATTTTAGTATGTATATTTCTAAATCTTCCTGCTTATGCTCTACACCCTCTACAACTCATCCAGTACAGGACTGCAAGATTTGTCCTTGGCCTCAAGCCCAGGGATTGTATCTCTCCAGGACTGAAATCTCTGCACTGGCTTCCACTGGCGGCAAGGATTTAGTTCAAAACCCTCTGCATTGTCCAAAAGGCCTTTTGGGGCCCTGGGCCTCCATACCTCCAACTCTCTCTTCCTAGATATCTTCCTTCTCGAGCTCTTCACTCATCCGCCTCCAACTCCCTCAGGGCCAGTCGCTTCTCCAAGCAACAAGTTGGTGGTAGATCTCTTTCTTCAGCTGGGGCCTCCCTCTGGAACACCCTCCTTGCCTCCCTGAAACTTGAGGAGTACCATCTCTGGTTCTGGGAGCACCTCTAAACCTTCCTCTTTGCTTCAGCTTTCTCTCCCCCTATCCGCTGCTAAACTCCTGGCTGAAACTGCACCGGTCAACTTGCTACCCTCTGATCGTGGGCCCAGGTCCCCTCCAGTTGCACCTGCCCTGCCTCCCTGGCAACCCCCACACTGGGTAACTGTTTTCTGTATCCCCACAGCCCCCTACCTGCACTTGACACCTGATGTCTGCCCTTACCCTTGCACTTGCCACCAGCTGTCCGCACCTTTACTTATTGTTTTTATTTATTCTATTCATTTATTTTTTATTGTTGATCCCATGTACTACACTGCTTCCTCCCATCCGCCCTCGCACTTTTCTCCTTCCCCTGCACTTGCACAATCTCAATGTGACCTGGCCTAGTAAGATCGTTGTCTCTGTCTTCCCTCTGGTCCCCCCTCTTGCATCGTTGCGCTTTGAAACAATTGTGTGTAGGCGTGTTATAAATGCTGTATCATATCATATCATATCATAGGCCCTTTTTATTTGACAAGACGTTACTAGGACTGCCTTATTTTTGTTTGATGGTTGCAGCATGCTTACATCTTGGCTTTAGGTTTAGATTAGGCATTTTTCTCACCGCTGCATACAGTTTAATAAACAGCCTTGAACTGTGGCCAGTTGTGTCTGTCTTTACTGTTGCCACCATGAGTTCCTTACCCTGTATATAAATCATTGTACCCAATAGAAACGTCAATGCATTTCTCCCCTTTCCAATATGTATGAGCTGTTGCCAACTATTCTTATCTTTAGTGGCAACACCATTTACTAAAACAAACAAAGAATTTGCAATGTCACGCTTCCCGCCTACAGTGTTGACATTTTATTCCAAATTGAGAGGTAAACACACAAATTTGCCTCTCACAGCTTTCACTAATGATTTTTTAGGCATATTTGACATATTTGTTTGCAATCTAACAATAAGTTGATAAGGCTAAACAGTTGGCAATGCAATCACTTCAAACATGTTCAATTTCTGAAGCACACGGGATATCAGGCACTACAATGTCAATCAGGACACTTCTTGCAGTAATATGTGTTTGATTATGAAACTCAACACAGTGTCTACAAACATGAAGTGGCTCACTTGTGTCAAATTGTTCTTCTACAAACAAATACAAATAAAGTTCTGTCCAAACATCTTCTATACTCTGTTTGATTTTCTCCTCAACATACATGAAGTTGTACTTGAAACTTATAAAAAGTGTGCTGACAAGAGACACAAACAATGTCTGGTCTTTCAGTAGAAGGCAACTCAAATATTGCAATACTTTTTTATATTTGAAAAATCAAATCTTTGAAAGCATAGGTCATCATTTCCACTTCCTGTAAGTGTTTCATCTACATGTACATACTCTTTTAAATGCATTATATTTATCATGTGCACTGTACAAAATAAACTTTCTACAGTTCCAGTCTAAAGTGTTTGATTTAAAAGAGCAAGACAAATACTTGTAGTTTAACTACAAGGTAACTAATTTTAGTATGATGTGCAGCCAGCATCTGTAAATGATGAAACTGACTGTTACATCTACTTTTATCAAGACAAGCTAGAGAGTGACCCAGCAGTCCTGTTTTTTATGAACTTCACAGTCATCGATTCTCTGTAGCATCTTGATATGTCATTATTATTATTTAACTCACTTTGATTTTAGGTTTAATTCTAGACTGACCTAAACTTTAAATTTCTGTATTATCAGACCTTAGCATTTCTTTTCTTTTAGAAATCACACCATTTTGGACTACATAGCAACGGCCACACTCATCAATAGCAAGAGGCACATTCTTTCCTTGAATGTAACTCTCATCGTTGAAACATCTTTCTGTGTGAGAAGTGTGTTTCCACTCGCCGCCAAACTCGTCACAAAATTTGTCACATGTAAGTACATGAACTGTTTCTATATTTCTATGGAATGGGGTAGACACCTTAAGTAATTTCTTAAGTTTATTCAATAAAAATTTGAAATGTTCTTTTCATATGAAAGCATTTTTAAGTATTACTTCTACAACATATCTAGATTTTGGGTTCACACTTCTCCAAAGATTTGTAAAAACTCAAGTGGTACATTTTGCCATATAGATCTGTATTCCTCTGTTTCAAATTGAGAGCACATTTGCTATCTTTTCATCTTAAAATCTTTGTTTTTTTTTACTCACTACTAAGAGATTTGATACATGTTTTCTATTATTACTTTCATGAAAAACATTCTGGGTTCCATTAATTTGTTCATTTGGCACACCTCCTATGTGATATTTCAGATTTTCAAAAGTATTATAGATAACAGGCATTGTCGAATTATCTACAGTATTTGTATCTACCGATTTGGGAACAATACTTTAAAAAATATTATATTGTAAAACTTTACTTCCCTGCACATGTTTCTTCCTTCTGGCACGTTGTTGTTGCTTGCTTGATGGCATCTTATAAAACAGCTGTAAAGAAAAAATGTGGGATGGTGAGGGTCAGTGATTGTGTTTTTTGTATACCTTCAATAGATAACATGAAGTGTTGTTATATAAAATGTATTCAGTGTATTTAGTTTTGTAATTTAGTACAGTTTATATGTATTACTTGGAAAGTAGGTTTTTCCATATTTTATTTCAGTTTTTTTCCGAAGAGAGTTCAAGCAGTAGCACATGTTATGCTATGGTTATGTGTGAGAAAAAAACATGTCCCATAGCATATGTCTTTGCTTCTTTTTCTATAGGTATGACCTGGCAAATCCCATAGTTGGTGCATATCTTTCACTTCATACGTTCATCTCTTCTCATGAATTCTAAGGCTGTAAAACAAATGGCCAGCATGATCTATACAATTAGCTCAGGTTTAATTCATACTTATCATCTTTACAATGTACTGTACCAACCACAAATGCATCACAAACTGAGAAAATCATTTACCATCCATTCAAACTTTACTTAGCTCATCCTATTTACACGACATGCAATCCTTCATATACTTTCTCCAATCATATAAGGCTAATCTTTAAGAGGTATGTCAGCCTATTGGGCAAAGGACATTCCTTCACCAGAAATGTGAAAGAAGGGCACATTTTCTTCTCCATCTACATTAATTCATCACTATAAATCGAACATTCAAAGTGGGCATCTTTGTCCTGAGCACAATAACCATCGAATAAATTAGCATAACTGATGTAGCAACCTGCCATTCATTAATCTCTGGGGTGTCTTCAATTCATGAGGAAGGTGATGAGGGAGAAGAGCTGGAAGGTAATGCACTGCCACTCAGTTGCTCCACCCAGCTCCAGTTCTCACACCTTACAAGCCTCTACTTAAGGACTGTAAGTCAGATCAAGGCAGACAGCATTGAGTAGGCTTTTGATCACATGACTGGACCCTGCTGGTCACTTGCTCCTCCCACCACCTATTTAATCAGTCCTCCTTAGGCGTTCTCGTCAAAGGACGTGCAGAGACAAGGGCCTTGCCTGTTTGTACTTGTTCAGGCCTGATAGGGCCAATGGCCTGACCCGCTAGTCTGCATTTCACCTACAAACTATCTGCTACTACTGCTAGTCAAGAAAATTCATCACCATGTGTGTCCTCCTTCCACTGCCAATGCCCACTCTCACTATGATTTGAGTTGCCAAGTTCCTTAGGCAGCCCCAGAAAGATACCCCAGCAAACCTCATCAATATTGATCTTGCCCCCATCCCAGTGAACATTTCCTTAGTAATACCTCAGTAGCCATAACTTCAGAGCACAATTCACTAACTAATTCTGAAAAAAGAATGTTCTCCAGAAACTTACTAGTTCAAATTAACGTTCCCCGTAAGATGGCAGAATCCTTGAATTACCACACATAAGGAAAACAACATTTGCCAACAATCTACCCAAGTTAGCATTGATCAGCTGTTCTCCATCATAAAATCTGTCATATTTAAAGACACATACAAACACTTCCACAAATCTGACACAAAAAGGAGTTACTAATATGGCATCATAGGGACGACCTTGATATACAATTTCGAAGCACAAACACAGCTGCAATATTTTTCATTATTGAGGTAAGCTGCTTGTTTGATTTTAGGAATTACTACGCACCCCCATTCATTTTCCATCTTCCTATGTCAGCACATTGTATAACAACATATGTGATCACATATAAAAGAACTCAAGTGGGATCCTGCCCAACTTAAGCACACCATTTCCAAACAAATTGTGAAAGTGTCAGATATGATTGTTGTGTATTATGTATAAATATGGTTGTTGTTTATTATTTATAAATTACTACCAACATTTTGTTTTGTCTACCACTCAGGTTAGACTCATGTACATGCACTGGTGCTGCACATTATAGTACCCATACTGATTTACAAACAATGCAGGGATGAAATCTACTTTCAACCGTGTGACCAAAATAATGTTACAATCAAGTTCACATATATTGTTGGTGAGGAAACTATACATAGCTGAGCTACATAATACAACAATTAGATAAGAGTGGAAGTGCTGCAGTATAAACTCATGCCCCATTTGGAGCTCTGCTACTAGTGCTTGGGTAACTAGGGATGGTATTAAACAGCTCATATAGTGTAAATAAGATGAGCAAAGTAGAGTTTCACTGGGTGGGCTCTGAGTATGTCGGGTTGTGATATATCTGTGGTTGGCACAGTTCATTTTTTTGATGATAAGCGAGAATGAAAAGTGACCAAATCTTGTGCACCACAGAAACCATTTCTTTCATAATCTAACAATTCATGATAAAACATGCACATATGAAGTGAAAGATATACATAAACCATATGGTTTGCAAGGTCATAACTATATAAAAAAAGTCAAACACATTTGATAGATTACTGCAGAAAATCTGAAATTCTAACTATGAGGCCTTAGCCACTATGAATTCCCCTTTTTCACAGTGCCTCATCATTTCTCAGAAACCATGTACCTGGTATATTTTGCCTGAAATGCCAAACAACCTTGCTCATAACTCTCAGCACTCCGAGCAGCATGCTAGGTCAGCTGTTAATAATGCCAAACACAGCCTTTGTACTTTGCATGTACCAACATCTAAACTGTTTGCATGCATATCGAGCCGCCCTATAATCCCTCTGCCACCCTTTAGCCCCCTCCTCAAACCTGCTGTAAGCTTATCGCCACTTTCATCAGGTGATTCAATGTCCACTTGCGGCCGAAATATAAAATCAGCCAGTCCCGGTCCTATGTCAAGCGCTCCGGTGACAAACGCAAATCTTCACGCAGTCTTCAAAAGAGCATCACGGTTCTCGGCTGCTCTCACAACAACTGACCATAGCCAGACCCTCCTTAGCCCAACTCTAGCATCCTTGGCTCCAGCTCCGGCTGCAACTCTCGCCCCTAGCGCAAACGACAGCCAGCTGGTATCAGCCACACAGCCGTGCTTGGGGAACTACTTCCCCCAGAAAGCTGTGCCAGTGAGCATGTGCACCCGCTGCTCCATTGTTCAACACCAGCTAGGCTAACCGCCCCCTCTTCCTCCTCCACCATGCGCTCCTAAAAGGGCATCCACGGCAAGCTATCAAGCTGCCCAAAGCATTTACTACCCATGTAAGGAAAGGAAAAAGCATGCTGCTAGATATCCCTAATCTCCCTAATCTAGCATCAGCCATGTTCATGCCAGCAGCTGCTATCCCAGGCAAAGCCTCGCCCCTACAGAGCTTGCTTGTCACGCCACCTTTCACGGCCAGCCTCAGGGCCGTCCACTCTCCTCATGTTGACACAGCCCTATACTCCAAACTACACTGCCCAGAAACCCATGCTCGCGTGCATGCGCTAACTATGCACATTTAAGCTGCTGTCACCAGGAAACCCACATCCATCACGCAATCACTGTCTAGCACTGAGTCCTCTCCTACAAATCCAGCACCCACCACTATTCATAACTTCATGCACACAGCAATATTATCAGATCCCTACCCAGCCAACACTCCTCCAATGGGTATCTAAAACATCATTTTGCTCTCCTCACTACACACTCATAACAGGTTGCTAACCACCACTAGCCTCCCACCCATAAGTCAACTAAGAGCTACAATGTCTTTCCTGCAGCCTCTGTCTCACAGACTCAAGCTTTCTGACACTACTCATCTCCTGCCCTCCCTCAGGAACAAAATACTGTCCTCTTGCTTCTGGGGAAGCCCCATTGCCACTGTACCCCAACCTCTGAACACTAGAAATGTGTGCATGCACCTGCGCACATTGCCCCACTCTCCCAAAGCAACCTCCACCATCCACAGTTCCACCACTACCACCTCCATACCACTCCTCACCAATACCAATTCACTCACTCTCCACACTGAGCAGCTCAACCAACACAGTACTGTACCCACACCTCAACACCCAAGACTAGTCTTAAGAACTAGGAAGGAATCACCCCTTCACCAAGACACCTCCACCACCCCGTCGCAGTCAACATGAAGTCTGACCCATCATCCAACACCACTAAAAATACTGCCTCACATAACAAACACATCACTCAATCAGCCAATAGCCGATTACTGTGCAATCTACCATCCTAAATTCAAACATCAAACCTGTCACTGAAACATGTGTATCAAACACAGCCAAGCAGCCACTCTTGAACTGCGTACTCATCAACACTCGCTCCCTGCCCGCAAATGCACTTGACCTCAAAGACCTCCTTGTTAAACATAACCTTGACGCACTAGCCATATATGAGACTTGGCTTCACGAAGCCTGCAGCACCCTGCTATCACTAGCCATACCCTAGGGTACCCTTACACCATCTACCAGAATGACAGCGTCTCCACCAGAGGAGGCGGAATCACCCTCATAGCCAGAGAAACCTTACCCACCAGAGGCTGTAAGTCCACCCTTGAGGGTCCCTCTGACATCCTCTCACTCAAATTCTCACCCAATCCTACATGCATCATCAACATCCACCTCCTTTACTGCCCACCAGTCCTGCCCCCACAACTTTGAGCAAAATATACTCCACATTCTAAAGGGCAACCTGAAAGCCTCCTCCCAAACGGTCTTACTAGGAGACCTCAAATTGGGCCTACTTGACATTAGCAACCCTCATGCATCCTCACTCACTCGACGCACTCAACAAACAAGGATTCTGTGAACGGGTTACCTCTCTCACACATTCTAAAGGACGCATACTAGACTGGATCGCTGACCACAACTGTAACATCACCACTGGTGCCATCACGCCCTGTCCCTAGTCTCACCATAACATCATCTTCTTCTCAAACCCGCAGCCCAACAAAGTCAAATCAACTTCCATCCCTCTACCTCCTGCAGTAACACACAGCTCACGCAAGCTTAGCAGAGACCACATCCTTCCTCTGCTTAACACCCCAGAGCTCAAGCCCCCATTTATAACAAGCAGCATGCACTTCTATTCTCTCCAAAGTGGTGAATATCTTAGCACCTCTAGCCCGTCACAAATCCAAGACAGTAAGACATGAAAAATCCTGATTTACACCGGACCTCATGGAACTCCACACAAAAAAACAACAAGCCCAGCTTGTTTGGCGGAAGTACCCCTTCCTCCATCTGAAAAATGAGTTCAATATTTTATCCAAACAATACAAGACAGCCACTATCACAGCAAAATCCAACTCCTTTAATTCAATAATTAGAACTGTCTCCTCTAACACCAAATAAATATTTACCACATATAGTGAATTAGAATCCCCTACATCACCACCCACCACCATCACCTAAGACGCATCATGGTGCTCGAACATCCAAGCTGCTCTTCTAGGAAAAATCAACACCCTAACCCAAAAAATACTCTCACATCAAGCCACATACAAGAATAACCCTGCAGCTACCAACTCCAATCCCATTCCTCACCCCAACTCCTTCCACCAATCTCTTCAACTTCAGAGACCTTGTCGAAAGTAACTTTTCAAAACTAATCCGCAGCCTAAAACCTTCTAAATGCAAAGGCGATATTTGACCAGCATCCCTCATCAAAGACTGCGCTAACATGCTAACAGCAATCATCACTGCCTTCATTAAAGCATCATTTACAAACAAACCTTACCATTCCAGCTAGCCCCAAAGAAGCCTGGGCCCCCTCCTCTCTTGATTAAAACCTCACTTGACACTACCATTCCATCCAACTATTGGCCAATTACAACAGTGCCTTTCCTACTTAAAAGTCTAGACGGTGCATCCTACCTTCAGGTTCAGCAATTCTTGGAGGACAATAAAATACTAGGTATGTGCCAATCCAGTTTCTTCCCAGGACATGGAACCGAATCTGCCCTGCTAGACCTCAAGAATCAGCTTGATGTCATCAGGGAGAGAGAAAACGGTGCCCTGCTCCTCCTTCTAGATCTATCTCATGCGTTGGATTTGGTCAACCATCAAATCGCCTGCCAACATCTCACCAACCACTCCAAATGTTCCCCTCCTGCCATTTCCTGGATTGCACTCTTCAACATCTTAGACTCCCTCGGCATAGCCTACACCAACTATGCCGATGACACACTAATCCTGATCCCACTCTCAGGCAATTACACAGAGGATTCCACTACTCTCAACAACATCTTTTCTACTATCCAGGCATGGATGGCAGTGAACCACCTCTGCCTTAAAAGCGACAAGACAGAAATCCTAATTGTCAGTACATGCCCACAACTCACTCAACTCTCAATACACCTCCTTTCAGATCGACCAGTGTGTGATTCCAGTCTCAACCACAGTAAAGACACTCAGTGTCTACCTTGACGCCTTGCTAACCATGTCCAGACAAGTTAGCACCATTGCCTTCTCGCAGCTTACACAACCAAAGTCCTCAATGCAGCCAGACCCTTCCTCACAAAATACAATTGCCTCACCATTGCCCAGGCCATCATTGGCTCCAAGATAGACTATTGTAACGTCCTCTTCACAGGCACCACCAGACAAAATATAAAAAAAACTGCAAATTATACAAAATAATGCCCTGAGAGCAGCCTGAATATTCCCATATGAGAACGCATCTCCAATGCCAGAAGGGAAGCTCACTGGCTGCCCATCCAGGAACGTATCCATTTCAAAACATTGTCCATTTCCCACAAGTGCCTCTCTAATGAAGCACCTCCCTACCACACACAAAGAATCACCAAAGTGCACTCCTCGAGACCCACTAGGACCCCTTACTCAGACAGACTACTTGTGCCAAAAGTGAGGCGATGTAAAGCTGGAGGCTCCAGCTTCCCCTACTACATCACCAAACTCTGGAATGACCTCCCCTATCCCTGAGGGCTGAAAATCCTACTGGATCTTTCACAAAGCACTCAAAACACAGCTCTTCTCCTAACTCCCCCTCAATTACCCTAAAGTTCAGCTATTCCATGACACCTTACCTGAGTATGCTCAGTAAGACCAATAGGTATGTAAACACTGTCACTATGTATCCTATGCAAGCAACGTAACCTTACCTCAGGATGCTCAGGAGGACTAATATGTATGTAAACACTGCCACTATGTAACGTAACCCTTACAAACCTCACCTATGCCCCCTGTCTTTCCACCAACTCCTCAATATATTACTAAGTGTGTTTCCCCAACCTGTACCTGTCTTGTACTTGCAACAGCACCACAATGCCTCCAGGTTTTTTTTGCGCTTTACATATGAAATAAATAAATAATACCTAGCATACTGTAACCATAACTTTAAAGTACAATTCCCAAATCACTTCTCAAGGGAAGAAATATTCAATGCAAACTTACCAGTTGAAATTAACTTTCCCTGTAAAATGGCAGAATCCATTAATTGCCACAAAAAATTGTCAACATCATAACCATGCTAGCATTGATCAGCAACATTCCAGCATAAGACATGACATATTTAAAGCTACATTCAAACACTTCCACAAATGTGACATAAAAGGGGTTACTAATATGTAATTGCTCTGTTTCTATAGATATGATCTGGCAAATCCCATAGTTAGTGCATATCTTTCACTGTATCCCTTATCATGAATTCTTAGGCTGCAAAACAAATGGTCACTATGATATACACAATTAGCTCAGGTTTCATTCAGGTCTAGCATCTTGAAAACTATTAGGCAAACGGCATTCCTTCACCAGAAATTTGAAAGAAGGGCACATGGTCTTCTCTCACTCTACTTTCATTGATCACTATAAACTGAAGATGTAAAGTGTCCATCTTAGTCCACAGCACATTAAACAAGCCATAAATGAGCATAACTTGCTAATTCACATTCATAAAGGTGTTGCAAGATAATCTGTTAAACATCTTTGGTTTGATGTACCAACCTAACATTCATGCATTTATGGTGTGTCCTCAATTCATGAGGAAGGTGATGAGGGAGAAGAGCTGAAAGGTAATGTGCTGCCACTCAGTTGCACTGCTCAGCTCCAGCTTTCTCGCCTTGCAAGCCTCTGGTTATGGGCTGTAGGCCAGCTCCTACAGCAAGAAGACAGCATTGAGTAGACCTCTGGTCATGTGACTGAGCCCTGCCACATACTTGCTCTTCCCACCACCTATTTAATCAGTCCTCCTTAGACATATTCATCAAAGGACGTTCAAAGACAAGCACCCCACATGTTTGTACCTGTACAGGCATCATAGGGCCAATGGCATGACCAACTTTCCTGCATTTCACCTAGAAACTAATCTCTACTTTTGCTACTCAACAAAAGATATCACCATGTATGTACTCCCTCCACTGTCCACCCCATTCTCACCAGGGTTTGAATGGCCCTGTGCCCTGAGCAGCCCCAGAGAGCTACCTTAGCAAACCTCATCAATAATGCCCTTGCCCCCATCCCAGTGAAACCTTTTGTGATATCTGTCATACTATAACCATAACTTCAGAGTGCAATCCCCAAACCACTTCTAAAGAGAAGAAATGTTCACTGGAAACTTACCAGTTAAAATTAACTTTCCCTGTAAGATGGCAGAATCCATGAATTACCACAAATAAGGAAAAGAACAATTTGCCAGCCTCAAAACCAAGTTACCATTGATCAGCTGCACTCCATCATAAGACGTATCATATTTACGGCCATATTCAAAAACTTCCACAAATCTGACACATAATGAGTTACAAATATGGGGTCATAGGGAAGAGCTTGATATCCAACTTTGAAGCACAAACACAGCTGCAATGTTTTCAAGTGTAAAGGTATGATGCTTGTGTAATTATAGAAATGACTATACACCCCTATTCATTTTACATCTCCCTGTCTCTGCATTGTGTAACAACATATGTGATTACATACCATGAAACCCAAATAGGTTCCTGCCCTTCCAAAGCACACCATTCCCAAGTAAATAGTGAAACTGCCAAATATGTTTGTTGATTATTATTTATAAATTACTACCAACATTTTGTCTTGTCTACCACACAGGTTAGACTCATGCATGCATTGGTGTTGAACATTATAGTATCCATACTGTTCTACATACAATACAGTGATGGAATCTACTTTCAAGTCTGTGACCCAAATGTTAGACTCAATTTCACATATACTGTTGTTGAGGAAACTGTACATAGCTGATATACATAATGCAACATTTAGATGAGAGCAGAAATACTACAGTATTAAAAATGCTGCATGTATGCTTCTGCTTTAAGTGCTTGAGTAATGTGAAATGTTATTGAGTAGCTCATATAGCATATATAAGATTAGCAAAGTAGAGTTTCACTAGGTGGGCACTGAGTTTGTTGGGTTGTGATATCTCCATGGTTGACACAGTACATTTTTTGAATGATCAGCCTAAATGAAAAGTGAGCTAGTTTTATATGCCACAGTAACCATGTCTTTCATATCCGAACAATTCATGAAGAAGCATGCACATATTAAGAGAAATATGTGTATAAACTATGTGATTTCAAAGGTCATACCTATAGAAAAAGAGGCTAACACATTTGATGGATCACTGCAGAAAACTGAAATGTAAACTATGCAAACTTAGCCACTATGAATTCACCTTCTTCTCTTTGCTTCATCATTTCTCAGAAACCATTAACCTGGTGTATTTTGCCTGAAACACCAAAAGACGTTAATAATAGCTTGCATACTCTAGCCATAACTTCAGAGTACAATTCTCACAGCACTTCTCAAGAAAGGAAATGTTCACTGCAAAGTTACCAGTTGAAATTAACTTTCCCAGAAAGCTGGCAGACTCCACACATCTCCACAAATAAGCAAAAGAACATTGGCAAACATCATAAACAAGTTAACATTCATCAGGCGCACTGCCTCATAAGACTTCTCAAATGTAAAGCCACATATAAACAGGTTCACAACTTTAACACAGTAGAAAGTCACTAATATAGGGTCACAGGAAACAGCATGATATCCAACTACAAAGCACATACACAGCTGCAAAATTTGGCACGGGGAGTGTTATGCTTCTTAGTTGACACTAGGGTTTCTTAGGCACCCCCATTTGTTTCACATCTTCCAAAGTCCGTGAGAAACAACCTTTAATAGGAAATATATGTTTTCTCACACATAGCCATTACATAACATGTGCTAATGCTTGATCACTCTCCTGAAAACACTGAAGTAAAATATTGAAAACCCTACTTTCCAAATAATACTTATAAACTTGACTAAATTAGAATCCTAAAGATGTATCTTGTATACACAATAATTCATATTATACATGACATATAGAAAAACAGACAATTGCTCACCTTCAGTTGCTCCAAATATTGACTAGATCTTCACAATAGCCAAACACAGAACATGTGCACACTCTGAGTTCTGGAACCAGAATGTCAACAGTTCACAAAAAGGTCACTTTCATAGGTTTTTTTTTTTTTTTTTTTTTAAGCGAGTGTTCCCACATGGCGCCCTGTTAATGGTGGTCTGACTCCTTGGTGCACGCGCCCTGAAGTGCAGTAGACTTCCTTTGGGGACTAAATCTGCACTGTGGAACGCTCGACACAGGCCAATATAGTCGGCAGAGATGGCCGCTAGTGATTGCATCCTTCCTCATCTAGTCACTTTCATTATAATTGTGCAGCAAACGGATACGGATCATTCCTGCAACTTCTTCATATTTGCTGCGCCACTTCTGTCGATTGCATGCTATCAGCCTGTCATTCGTCTACTACGTTGTGACTTGGTTTGAGATGCTATAAATGGGACCTTCTTTGGTTCATTGTTTTGATTGTTTTTTGCAAGTTTAGTTGCTTGTATCTGTGACCCACTTGGTGTACAGTTGCTATCTTTTTGATGCAAGTAGAGTGTTGGGTGTCTTTGAAGTGATTTAGATATCTTAGGCGTTCTTTACCTAGTGCATTTTTTGGACCTTCTATGGTTGCTTGGAGGTGTGTTCTGCCTACATGCCACGTAGTTTAACATGATGGTATGCCTGCAGGCTCAGCAGTTATTGTACAATACCACTGAACAGGGAGTTGACCTATTGTGTCTGCATACTGCAGTGGCCCCCCTTTTTTTTTTTCTTGCACTACAGTACAGTTTATAACCAAACAGTGTATGCAATCTGATATTTGTAGATTTTGAAATTGATATGATATATAGTGCTGGATGTTTTGTGATCTGCATCTTCGTTACATATGTGTAATGCACTGACATGTTGCAGAGACAGTAGTTGTTCAGTAGGGATATATTGATATTAATTGTTAATGGGCCTCAATAGATGCAGTCTTGTTATTGGTAGCCTGTTTCTATGGTACAGTGTGAAGTTGTTTGTTTTGCTTTGATTGCAATGTGGTTATCTGCAGGGGATTTTCTGACTATCAGACATGGTTTGAATGGGGGTGTGGATTTGATTTGAGTGAGAGGTTATTATTATTTAAGTGCGATGAACCCAGCCCAGGCGAGAGGAGGGTGGTGGAGATTCATTGATACTATTTTTGGGCGGTGGACTTCAGATGTATGTCAGAGTGGTTGACATGTTTTGGTGGTCCTGTATGCAAGTACTTGGTATGTTTGGATGCTTGCTGTTTTGTTGCGTGGTCATGATCTTTTTTGTCTCATACAATGATCTGGCTATGGGCTTTTGTGATTGGGATGGTGTGAGAGATGTTTGGATGTTTGAAGTTGAATTGATCTGTTTGACATATACTTGGGAGTATGCAACTGTTCTGGTGTTGACTTAGACATTATCTAACTTAGTGTAGAGGGGAAATTTGATTATTTTAGTAAAGGGTAATACTGTTTGTCCTTTTGATGCTACATATTGCTTGTGGTGCTTACACCTCTCTGTGGACGCACTATATTGGGAGGTTGTTGAGGGATTAATTGGAGGGTTCAGTGGGTTCATTTAAGTAGAGGTTTTGTTTGAAGGGAAGGAATTTAATGTTGGTACTGATTTTGTGGGGTGGGATCCTGTAGGAGATGGGTTGGAATGTGCTTTATGCGGGAGGGACATGCACTCAAGTGAACTCTGGAGGTAGCATCCAGATGCTAACGTGGGTTTTTTCTTTGATGGTTTATGTTTATGTGTTTTGTTTTGTTTTGTCTTTGTGGGTTGTTTGTTGTTGGGGATCCTCAATTGAGTGTCATGGTAGATTGGGGTGTTGGATTCTTAAGTATATATATCATTGTTAGATTCAGTGCTTTCTTGTTCAATCTATGGCGGAGCACTATGCAATACTGTTTAGGTTTGTTTCATATTTTGAATAGTTTACTATAGGGAGATGGGTACGCTGTCAGCACTGACTTGGAATGTCAAGGGGTTGAATTGTCCACATAAATGTAGGAAAGTTATGGCGAAACTGTGGAGAGCAAGAGCAGATGTTGTGTTCTTGCAAGAGACGCATCTGGTGAATGAGGACAATCACCTTTTACTTAATTCGAGATTTCGTAGACAGTTTTCTAATTGTTATTTATCTAAATCAAGAGGGGTCAGCATCCTATTTAGGAAAGGTTTGCAGTTCAGTGTTGATAAAGTGGTAATGGATGGGGAGGGTCGGATGATGTTTGTTGATATTCAGTGTTGTGGTAAGAGAATCACGTTGGGGTGTATATATGGACCATGTTCACCGAGCAAGTCTTTCTTTGAGGACATTTCACGTTTACTTAGTGAAATGCATGGAGAGACGATTATTTTGGGGGGAGACTTTAATTGCGTTAGAGATTATAAAATTGACCGGACTAGTCAATGTAGATATACTAATTTTGGTTTTTGTAAGGAGTTTGATGTTTTCTTGCAGAAGTTCGGTTTAGTAGATGTCTGGAGGGAAGTTCATCCTTCTTCAAGGGAATATACGTTTTATTCTCCAGTGCACAATACGTTTTCTAGGATAGATTATATTTTGGTGTCTGATACATTGTTGGATAAAACTATTGCTGTGAATATTAGGGAAAGGGAGATTTCGGACCATGCTCTTATGGACTTGCAGGTGATTATGCATCGGGAGATGCCCACATTTATTAAGTGGCGTCTTAGAGTTGCGGTTTTGGATGATAGGGAGATTTGTGACCATATCCAGACGTTAATGGAGAGGTATTTTGAAGAGAATGAAGGGTCGGCGGACTTCAGAGTGGTGTGGGATGGTTTTAAAGCTGTACTACGAGGGGAATTTATAAGTAAAACTGCACACTTGAAAAATAAACACTTGAGTGAGTTGAAATGTACGGAAGATAGGCTGTCGGATTTGCAACGAATGTATGCGCAGTCAGGAATGGTTAAGGATAGAATGGAGATGTTAAAAGCTCAGAAGTTGTTGGCTAGTAAGACTGACCTATTGACTGAGATGGGCATTTATTATACAAAACAGAATTTTTGCGAATGTGGGGATAAGAGTGGGAAGCTACTAGCTAGTAGATTGAAGGGTATAACGGAGAAACCATTTGTTCAAAGTCTTGTGAATGAACATGGCGATGTGGTGGTGAAGAATGTTGATATATGTAAATGTTTTATGGGATTTTATGAGAAATTGTATTCAGAGGATGTATTCCCATCTCAGGTGGAATTGGAGGATTTCTTTATGAATTTGGACCTTCCGAATTTAACGTTGGAAGAAAGCAGAGAGTTGGAAATGGATATTGAGGTAGATGAGATTTTACGGGCTATTGAACAACTTGGAGTTGGTAAATCTCCGGGAATGGATGGTATTCCTGTGGAATTTTACAGGAAATGTGGAACTTATTTAGCTCCTACTTTATGTAGATTGTTTAACATGTTTGTGCATGAAGGTGATCTGTGTCAGTCGATGTGTGAGGCAATGATTACCTTGATACCGAAAGAGGGGAAGGATCGGAAAAATTGTAGCAATTATCGGCCCATTTCATTACTTAATGTGGATGTGAAGATATTTGCCAAGGTTATGGCTAATAGGTTGGAAAACTGTATAGGGAAATTGATTCATACATCCCAAGTGGGGATTTTGCAGAACAGGTTTGGGTATGATAATATTAGAACTTTGATTGATATAATGAGTTTAAAACAGGAGGATCTGTCGGACGCAGCTTTGATTTTTATGGATGCGGAGAAAGCGTTTGATAGAGTGAGTTGGAGATTTTTACAGTTTACAATGATGCGGATGGGATTTGGAAGTGGTTTTCTAGGGATAATCAGTTGTCTTCAGGGCGGTGCCAAGGCAAGGATCTGGGTTAACGGTGTTTTGTCTGAGGCCTTTGGGTTAACTAGAGGAACAAGTCAGGGATGCCCACTGTCACCCTACTTGTTCCATCTTGCTTTGGAACCATTGTTGGCATATATACATGGAGAACGAGGTATTAGGGGTCTGGAATTTGGTCATATGGAAGTTAAAGTTCTTTCGTATGCAGACGACATGGTGGTGGTTCTTACGGATCCAGAGCGAGGCAGTGTAGTTCTGAAAAGTATCTTTGATAAAGTGGGTAAGTTGTCGGGACATAAAATTAATTGGGACAAAACGGAGGTGTTTCCGATCGCTAGAACTTGTGTGTGTGATTATTTTCTGGATTGGCATTGTAAATGGACTACAACTCATGTGAAGTATTTAGGTGTTTATCTGACTAGGGATGTCAAAAATATGGTGGATTTCAATGTGGAAAAATTGGTGGCTACCTTGAGTAAGGATATTAGAAGGTGGGAAAGTTTACCGATGGGGATTTGGGCTAAAGTCAACACTATTAAAATGACTCTTTTGCCAAAGGGACTTTATGTTGTACAATCTTTGCCTTTGAAATTTTCAAAAAAGAAGCTGAAGAAGTATTGATAGAGTTTTTCAAAACTTTTTGTGGGGGGATAAGAAGAGACCTAAGATTCCAAAATTTATTTTGATGCGTAGTACAAAATGTGGAGGTTTTGGGTACCCAGATTTGGACCGATACTATAAAGGGTTTATTTTGAAAAAGGCGGCATACTATTTTTCAGTGGGGAATGGGCCGGAACCCTATTGGGTACTACTTGAAAGATGTAAATTGAATGGTTTTCCATTACATGCTATTGCCTCAATGGGACATCTGCCTGGGAGGGGTAGTAGACTGCCGACTATTGCTGTGACTAAAGAGATCTTGGTTTGGTGGTTGAGTCTTTTTCAAGGGAACTTGTACTTGCACTATGGCGCATCTATTTGGCTTAATCCGAGCTTGCAAATAGTCAATAAGCCCTTATGTTGGAGAAGTTGGGTCTCAAAAGGGATTTTATGTATCAGGGATGTGATGAGTGATGGCCATATATTGTCAATCGAGAAGTTGCAGAGGACGTTTCGTTTAGCAAAGAGGGAACTGAATAGGTTTGTGAACTTGAAAGCACTTTTGAGTGAGAGATTGACAATGTTGACAGGGCCATTGGAGGAGGTATCAGCGGGTGGTCAGATTCTTATGTCATCGCCACGGATGGTATGCACTTATACTAGCTTGATGCCGGTATGTTCTAAGGATGTTGATGCTGGAAGGAAAATATTGGAGAGGTGGAAGCAGGAATTGGGATGTGATATTACGGAAAAGGAGTGGGAATCTATGTGGGGTATAGGAGTAGGTTGGATCTCAGGTTGAGATTGATTCATTTGAAAGTGTTAGGACATCTGTATTGGACTCCACTGCGTATGTATCATTTAGGACTGGCTGGGGATGTGGGAAGGAGAAGGGAACGTTGATTCATATGTTATGGTATTGTTCTCGGGTGTTAGATTTTTGGGTGGGAATGCTAGATAGATTGGAGGCGGTCTTGTCTATACGTTTTCCCAGGATGCCTATGCAGGTGTTGCTTTTATCGGGTAGGGGGCGTTGTGCGGTTGCTCGTCAATATGGACAATGGATTGATAAAGCACTTGTGGTTGCAGTGAAGCAAATACTAATGGTATGGAAGACGAGGAAGAAGCCTAGAGTAGAGAATTGGATTAATGATCTGTTAGTATTATCGAACTTTGAGCGGGTGATGTTTGTGAGGCAAGGAAAGGAAAGTAAATATCGAGCTCTTTATGGATTTATATGGTGACTGTGTATCTGATGATTAGTTGTTCCTGTTGGATCCGACTACCTGATAATGTATATGTGCTTTAATTGAGGATTCTTCGTCAGTCTTGTTTTTGTTCTGTTTTGTGTGAGTCTGTGAGATGTCTGTATGTCTTTTGTGTTGTTCTGTTGGAATTTTCAAAATGTAAGAATTTGTTTAGGTATTTTATTTCAAGAAAGGTTAGTAATTGGTTTTGAAATGTCTGATGTTTCAGTATTTATACATGCTTTGGATTACTTTTATTTCCTTACCTATTTAATGTAGAGTGTTATGTTTATATACTCTATTGAACTTTTGGTGATGTATTTTTTGATTATTTGAAAATCTTGAAAATAAATGAATAAAAGAACCATTAGTAAAAAAATTAAAAAAAATTAAAAAAAAGAAATCAATAGCACAAAAAGAGGACTGTACAAAACAAACAAGTAAAATGACCAATACATTTTTATTATAACCTATAGCAGTCAATACACCCCAAAACAATACTTCTGAAGAATACTTCGGAGAACATGCAGAAACACAATTAAATAAAACTTTTTTTTAGTTGACAAATTACATAACCGCGGATGAAATCCTGGTTACACTGAGAGGACCTCCCCATAGCCATGGGTAGACGTAATTGGGTAGACGTAATTTTTCAAACTCACTGAAAGAACACATATTGCGAAGATTTCAAATTTAAATCACACATGCCTTGAGCGGAGATCATACAAACAGAAAGACATGTAAATAGCTGTGCTAAAACATTCATAAAATAATATGATCACTGCACCAAAATACAAATGGCTATAACTATGGGTATAATCAGCGGGTACATGCTTGCAGCGACTAAATCCCGCCATAAAGTACGACATCCAATTGCAGCCTTGTTAGCTGTGGGTCTGGCCAACCACCAGTAGCCGCGGCTAACTGTCAAGATTCGAAAAGACATATTAACAAGGTGTGAAAAGTCAAACAACATTTAGAATTGTGTACTGTAAAATACATGAAATTTCATGATCAATGTACAATAACTGTTACCATTGTACCCCCAGCTAAGGAGATAGTTATAGCCAAAGCTGCAACCGCCAAAAACAAATGACATCCCATTGGCTCGGTGGTACCCACGACTAAAACCCCTCCGGCAGGGCACGATGTTTCATTGGCAGCTGACATAACCACGGCTATTTAAAAAAAGGCATCAACAGGCATCAACAGTATTTTCCTTTGCCAATATACTTAAAAAGTTCTTTTACCAATATATAACCAAAAAAACATATTTATCAGAGAAATACTGTTCATGTCTACTACAATTAAAAAAAAATTGGAACATTTCTGTGTGCTCTTTCTTTATATTATTAATTTTCTGTTCCCAAAGAGAAAAAAACCTGGTCTCCCTGTCAAAATTTTTTTCCACAATTGCAGCATAAACCTCTAATTTCAAACACTCCATCTAAAATACTATTGTAGAACCAAATAAAATGTTGTACGCCAATGTGTTGATAGCCCATCATCTTTCTCCTCAACATCACTATGAACCCCATTCTCAAAATTCTCAAATTCTCAACAGTCTTCTGAACAATGACATTCCTCTCCTTCTGAAATTGGCTCCAAGTTTCAAATATCCAATGAAACAATAAATATCCCCCAAAAATAGCACAATCGCCTAAAATGATAATGATGCAATATAATCAACAGTTTTATTGGCATATATAAACATCACTCATAAAAGTACATTATCTAATAGGTTCAACAGTTGAACAGCATCTGAGGTACTTGAAATCCTATTGGCAGGTGCCCACCACACAAACAATAAACAACTGATCAGAAAGTAGATACAAGAAATTCCACCTTCTCTTCCTCCATTGCTTATTCTAATATCTGAAGTGACAAGAAGCATTTCTTTCTACCACAGAAAAATGGAAAACTAAATGCAATGCCTGGTGGACAATTATTGTACAGAGGAAGAAATTAAAAAAGAAGATCGAACCAGAAGAAAATACGTCACATTCAGTATTTGTTTAGTCCATTCTTTATATTTATGTAAAATGAGACAAACAATAATATTTTAAGGAACGCATATCAGTCACCAAACTCATATGGTTTATCTAACTTCTATTAAATGTCTATAAAAACCAACACAAATATTTTTGAAGTGTAATATAAGTTCCATTTTTATTAATCTTCAAAAAGATGTCCACTCAATGAAAAAGGTCATTAAGCATTTAAGACAAATCATGAACAGTAATCATCCAGATAATTGGGCTGAGGAAGGAGATGTATCATGTGTTCAAAGTAAAAGAAAAAGAAAACCCACAACCACATTCCCCCAAATAAACCTGTTTTTAACAAACTGTGTTTGCATATTTATTTACACTTATATGCATTAATGAATTAAAAGTATTAAAAATATTACAATTATTTGATACAAAATGAACACTAAATATATCATTTAAAAAAACTTTACAAGCCGACTACCCACACATATGTATATTGTTTTTTAAAATACTTTGTTATTGCCGCGGCTGCACAACACATAACATGCAGGTAGCTGCTTACTATCCACGGCCGCACAGAGCGGCCAAACACATGGGGGTGTATGTGGAATAGCCGCGGGTAAACACCCCTAGTCGTTGCTGTTTCTGAGCGCGATCCTCAATACACCAATGATACCCCTTTTTTATGTAGACGCGCTATAGGATTGTTTTTTTCTTTTTTTTAAACTGCATATGGAATATGAATGGCAAAAGAGACAGTAGTGATACAATGGTAATTGAAAGAAGGTATGTAAGGTAAATGATGATAAAGAGAACATGCCAAATGTGCTAAAATACAAGTCAGTGTACCCCAAAATAGTCCTTTTAAGGACTAGGTAGTCACATTCACATGTAAATACACAAATACAATTAAATAACATCCCAAAGCTTTTTCTAAATTAAATCATTGCTCATAGCTGCAAAAAGCGTTCAATGACTAGCCATCCTAGCCGTAGTTACAATATGAAACTGTGGGGGGTAAGTCACATAGATATTTATACATGTATACATAATAGATCATTTTTAGAAAGGACTCAGCATACTTTTTTTCACATTGAGGCCTATAGTGGCAGGTATGGTCCAACAAACCAGCGGTTATGAACCTCCCCAGTCATTGCTGTGGTTAACCACACCTCTGATATTTATCAACCCATTGGACTATACCCTAGCCGTGGTTATTCATCTATGTTTAAAAAAGCATCCTTCTGTAAACAAAAAAAAATATTATTAATTAAAGAACACATAAACTTCAAGAAACACAATTTAACACACACATGTTTATGACCCTCATATCTTGTATGCAGTGTTTCACATTAACCATATAAGGCACAATATTTGAGCATACAACACAGTTGTTCTCTTTGCACATACTAAGAATGGGGAAGGTTAAGTAAACTTGGAGAACAATAGAGAATAGGGAATAGGGTGGGATAAGTAGACTTGGAGACCATGGGATAGAAAATAATCAAACACGTAGAAACACTAGTACCTTTAATAGGAATAATTTTGTATGTTTTGTGGCAAAAAAGAAATGGAGAAAGTCCAATGTACCTTGTGGAAAAAGACATTAAGATGCAGGCCTTCAAATGTTTCTAGATGCTCAGCCCCATATTATGCTGAATCCTATTTTGACTTACATGTAGTCTTCCCTCTTCAATGGAGCTGTGATTGTGCAGGATAAACCTCCACACATTAAAGGTGCTGCCACCAACAGACAGAGTCTTGAAACACCTGCAGCACTGGATCACTCCATTTGAGGAATTATCAGAAATGCTAAAAAGGTTCAGAAAGGAACATTTTCATGAACCCTCTACGGATGTGCTCCTCCCATCTCCAGCAGTATGTTTTGAAAATGTGTTGGCCGTTCACAGCAGTTAACTGTACAACATCTGGTGCAGGTCCACTGGGATGATGAGAACGATACAAATACAATAAACACAAAAACGAAAAACTGACTAAAATTAACTTGCAAAATACCATCAATTGTAATACCTTACAGAAAACTCAAAATAGCTAAGAGTACTGCATTGAAATTACAACAAATACAATCAAATAAACCATCAACCTCACTAACATGAATACAATAACGAAATGCCTGCATATAAATGCCATTGATTGACAAATCTAATTTTGTAGGTCCATATTAGTGAAAGTAAAAGGATTAATTAAAGAAATACTTGCCAAACAATCAGAGCAGAGTACAAAAATGATAATGAACATCACCCGATAGCAGTGGTTAATATAACTAACACACACAACAATGCAAATAAACCATCAAATATAAAAATATTTAATAGCACTTGCTTTCATATAAGCCACACACGTGCCATTTTCACAGTGGGAGTTCTGGAATCGAAAGGATAGCCTGCAGAAAATGAAGCATTTCATACTTTCCAGGATGAATACCAACAAGAGGACTACATGCTAAAAAAAATACTAAAATGGATGACACATTTTCACCACAACTTATCACAGTGAGCTACACAAATATAAAAGTAACAACAACCAAAAACAAACAATGAAATTCAGAGAAATCTATTTTTCCCCATGCAGCATCTTTCATAGCCGTGGCAATTCGATGAAGATCTTGCTTTGTATCTGTGGCAACACGTACATTTTTTTGCTCAAACTAAGTCAAACTTCAAATGAAATAAAAGAACACCTAAGCAGATAAAGTAACACAGAAATAAAGTTCTGTGCTGTATCATCGACATAACACGACTATTATTGCACAGAAAATGTGTGGTTTATAGACCTGGTTTATGGGTACAACTAATACAATCATGCATGACGCGCCTACGCTTGTGCTTTTTTTATAGACGCTGTTATACAAAAACCCTTGATGGCCGTTTGCTGTTAGTCGCGGCTATACTGAAACAACTGTTGATATAAAAGTGTATTTCCACTCCCTGAACTACAAACAGGTGTCCCTAACATGCCTACCAGCCCCAACCACTCCCCGTGGTCCTCCTCTACTCACCTAGTCTCTCCCAATCCCCCAATCTCTCAAAACACTCAATGCATGTATGATGCTACTCCAACCAAAATGTCGGATAGTCGCGGATGCCACATGTCCACAAATACAGAATGTGCCCTTTGCTGATGTATAGCCATGGCTACAAAAGACGCCACTTTTACCTGCGGGTAGCAAAGCCATGCACTGGGTGTGATGCTGGAAATGCATCAGAGGGACAGGGCCTCCATATCCTTGTCCTTTACTGCTTTTTATCGTGTGTTCTGTCATGTTTTCCATGCAGGAGTTCATGTGGGACTCCGGGCGGTGCAGCTGTCTCTTTTGGTTTGGTGTAGAGACCCATGGGATACCCTTATGGCACCCATTGGAGGGGGTACAACCCTGTGCCCCTAGTGTATGTTTTCGGGCACCTGTGTGTGGCCCACAGAGCAGGGTATGGGCTCGTGGCAGCTCCACCCGCCCAAAACTGATATGAATGCAGTGTGGAGTGTTGAATGGCTGGGTACTTGTCCCAATACACATAACTTGTTGTGAGTGTCAGGAGAGAAGTGAATGGCCTGAATGCACTATGCACCTGATTGGCTGCCTGCCTGCATGAATGCCCTTCTGACCGATTGGTTGCCTGAGTGTGACCCAACAGAATGAATGGGAGACCCACTAGTATATCTGGGGGCCTCTCACTGCTAGAATTGGTGTTCTTTGGCAAAGCTCCCTGGTAGACAGACCTACGACAGGCTGCTGACCGGAGACGGGGACTGCCGCGGAATCCCAAAGAGAAGCACCCAGACCATTGTCCGCCACTGTCAATGACCGCCGTCGCCGACTGGAGCCGCCGTGCTCCCGTTTGCCTAAGAACTTCATTTGATCCAAGGACGCTCTCTTCTGCATCGCGCCCACTTTATCCCGCTGGAGAAGGCCCGACCATTGACGTGCCGAGGAGCATCCGCTGGTAGGTTTCCCACCACCCAAAGACCACAGAGACGCCGACGACTCAACGCCCTTGCTGGGCCACAGTTCTTCAAACTCTTTGCGGTCCAGAACTATCGACACTGAGGTGCCCCGCACGCTGCTTCCTTGCAGGATGCTTACGCTTCCCCGTCAACAAGCACCGCTAGGAACGAAGCTGCCACTTCACCGTCGTAGCTCACCCTGTTCTCCGTCGGACGTTCGACGACCCGTGACTCCTGCCTTAAAGGGAAGGCACTCAAGAAGGGCCGTCAATTCCCTGCCGAGGAACGCTACAACGCCAGGTACTTTGGGGTTGCAGAACTATTGGGAAGTCTATTGTGAACAATATATGGACTGGGCTTGTATCTTTATCTTGCAGGTTGCCCAGATGGGGGGATCTCCGCACAGAACTGTGTCTAGTGGTACGGGGCCAGCATTCTGCCAATTGTTCAACCATCTTTCTTTCCTTCCTCTCTCTACTGATGGTTTCCTCTTTATTGATCTGTGTGACATTTTGACAGTGTAGTTGATGTACTTTAATGAGATCTGATAATATTTGTGGTACCACTTTAGAACTGTATATATTTACCATTGTTGGTTTTCTGAGCACAAAGTGAGTTATTGTGATAGTGTACATAACCTTGAATATTAATTATATAAAGACTGTGTTTTAACCAACACAGTGTGTGGACATTCCTTTGTGGGTGCTTGGGGACTACACTGTACTTAAGAACCAGCTTGCATCACCTCCTGAGAAGCTAGGCCTTGATTGCTTGACCACGTACCAATAATAGAGAATCTTGGCTGGGGTCCTCTGTGCCTCTCCTCTACCATATAGAGAGCGAAAGTAGAGACACCCCCTCCAGTCTTTACACTTGGGACAAAAAAGCCAGTAGTGGTACAATGGTACTGAAAAGGTGTCAATAAAATAAATGACTGCTCATGCAGTTATTTAAAGAATATATAATAGTTAACATATAGAAGATTGAGGTTAGGTCGGGTGGATAAAGTTCAAAAACAGGTAAAGGATGGG